>NW_009626839.1:0-18931 GCF_000690535.1 Cariama cristata
TGTTTAGTAATTTTCTCATGAATGAAAATCTATTTAACCTTCCTTCAAGGAAATTTCCAAACAAAACAATAAAAGCACACATGTTGCCCTGTGTGATGTACATGAAACATATAAAGAATTGAAAACCTAAACTGAATTAAATAGAAACATCCCACATTATAAAATAAAAGTCAGAACTTTTGCATCTTATCCTGGCCTTTCAGCTTTACTTCTGAAATGATGACAAATGTTGAGTGATGTTTACTTATCACTTATTTTAAAGGCCTTCCAGTATTTTCTGATGTGAAAACAGAAAATAGAATACAGCATCAATAAAACATAGAGCATCGAATTCTGTATCAAGACAGATATTAAAAAATCTCAACACTATAGTATTTCCTTAGAGTGCCATACTTACCTCTTTTTTAATGTCTTCAATAGTGAAATTAAATTCAGTCACAGATTTGAAGCTTAAGATTCTTATCCAAGATGATTGTTATCTGCTGTCTTGTTATTTAGTTGTCCATTTTAACTCTTACCAGGTTCTGCTGCTTTTCCTTTATGTTGTCCTTTTGTCTCGTGAAACAGGATCTGCTCTTCCTCATTCCCAATGGCCTTCTCCCATCAGTGATATATTAGCAGTCTCTTGCAAGTTGTTCTATTAAATTCTTCCTCGCTTTGGCACTTCCCCAGTTCAGAGATGCCCCAGCAGGCACTGCGCCTAAGGCATTATAAGGTATGGGATTACAAAAAAAACAAGCAAGTTCTCTCTTCTCATTTACTTGCTTTATTTTAATATGGCAGAGGTACTTTAAAGTAGCAGAGGTTTACTACTTATCATATACTAAAATGACTTAAAGATAGTACAACTAAGAATCCATTAACTATAGATTCTAAAAAAAAAAGATCAGCAGTCACATAATGTTTCTGTTTATAAACTCTTTGAGCATTCATTGAATAAATCAAGATTCAAAACTAGGTAGCAGCTATTGAAAAGTAGTAATTGAACCAGGACAGGCTCAAATAAAGAAAATTCATTTAAATTCCACTCAGTACACATCGCATGATCAAAAATATAATTCAAAAGACAAGTTAAAATATGACATGCCATGGAGTAAAGAAAATGTTATGAAAATATGTAAGCTTGAAAATCTTTACCCCCATGTATAAAAAATAGATAGACTTTACAGATAAAAGAACCTTATCTGCCACCAAATAAGTAGGAAAAAGTTTATCTTTGAGTGCTTTTATTATACACTGATTAATGTATACTTATGATAATTTGAAAAATCTTTGCAATAGTTATCTGAATCCTGTCTTCTGGTTTTCAAGACCACCAAGCAAGGATTCATTCTTCTTACTTTCATCTAATTTCACTGTCTATTTTAACTGTTTTTCAAGAGAGGACTCCACAGGCTTTAACAGAGACCTAACAGAAAATAATTTTTGTCAGTCTATGGATTAAACCCAGGCTACACATAAGAAGATGCAGCTATGCTAACCCATTTAATCTGCCAATTCCATAAAGGAACTGAATGATGACGGTTTGTTGATTTAGTTTAATCCTCCCTTTGATTTCTAGATGGGTAATTTTACAGCTAAATACTCCCTGCTGCACTACTTAAATTCTACAGAATTTTAGATTTCAGATACTGCATGCCCTAGCATGTATATATTCAGGATGATCCATCTATTGCCGATCTTTTAATTTTCCATTTGGCTTTAACACTTACTCCTTAAATTAGCTGTGAGGACACAGGACCATGATACCATATGGTTAGCACTGATGGCTGGAGTCATTGGTGGTTCATAGTTGTCAAGGTCAATTTTTTTGGACTTGAGAGTTCCTCAGTGAGACAAGTCAAAGCTTAGGTGAACTTGTGTGCTGGTTTTGGCTGGGCTAGAGCTAATTTCCTTCCCAGTAGCTGGTACAGGGCTAGGATTTGGATTTGTGCTGATAACAGTGTTGATAACTCAGGGATGTTTTCGTTCCTGTGAGCAGGGCTCACCCAGAGCCAAGGCCTTTTCTGCCTCTCACCCCACCCCACCAGCGAGGAGGCTGGGGGGGCACAAGGGGTTGGGAGGGGACACAGCCGGGACAGCTGACCCCAATGACCCAAGGGATATCCCATACTGTATGACGTCATGCCCAGCACATACAACTGGGGGAAGAAGAGGGGGACTTTTGGAGTGATGACGTTTGTCTTTCCAAGTCAGCGTTAGGTGTGATGGAGCCCTGCTGTCCTGGAGATGGCTGAACACCTGCCAGCCCATGGGGAGTGGGGAATGAATTCCTTGGCTTGCTTTGCTTGAGTGTGCAGCTTTTACTTTACCTATTAAACTGTCTTTATCTTAATCCCTGAATTTTCTCACTTTTATCTTTCTGATTCTCTCCCCCATCCTGCTGCAAGGGAGTGAGCGAGCGGCTGGGTGGGGCTTAGCTGCCGGTTGGGGTTAAACCACAACAGTGTGTTTTTCTGCTTTTCCTTGCTACTATCCAAAGAGGGGATGTCACCTTCTCCCTGCACCGTTTATTTTCTATTCTTCTGTGTTGCTACCCATCCTCTGCTTTCAGCAGCATGCTTTGCCTATTTGCAATCCCTTGTGCTTATCTTCATCTTTATCTTGCAACTTTCAATTAATTGGATGCCTCATATGTGCCACTACACCCATCTTTCTTTCCCCCTTTGGTGGTCACATTGCTCACGTAACACACTTAGTCATAAGCGTTGCCATACTATGCCTGGCTATGCAATCACAGTGGTACAAAATACTTACATTTTGTGATTTGTTATATTTCCTTGGTACATTTATATCCGAGTTCAGAGCAAGCTGTCCTGATGAACCTATTGATAATTTATTGGTGTCATAGGCCTCTGTTTTGGATACGTTTATGCTGTAAAGAGGTATACTACATTCAAACACCATACCAAAGAATCCTTTTGGATGCTTTTAGACTTATTTGAAATGACCTTCTGTAACTTTGTCCAATGATTACAGTAATATGAAAGAGGTAAATATTCTAGATGTGTGCTTCACTCTTGCTCCCTCTTGGTCTCACCAATAAAAAGTTTTCAAATGCTTGTACATGCTGATGAACCCCCAGTTTCAGAATTCAGACCATATCCAGTTATAAGGTGCTTTATATTCAGCCAGTGCTATTAAAGAAGTGTATTTTAAATCAGTCGTATCTTATCAAGGCAATTTATATTGCCCTCCTACAAGTGTAGAAATGATTTACAGTAAGTGTCTTTACCTCATAAAATAGCTAAATGAGTTTTCCGCTTCAAAAGTGCTTAAATCATGCTACTTTCTCCATTTATGAAACAATTTATGTTTTCAGACACACAAGTATAATGGCATCAAAATCTGTTAATTGTGGTATCTCTTTTTACATGCTCTTTATTTATATCCCTGTTTGGTTTAATCTTTTTTTATTGTCTTTCAAAACTCTTTTTCACATTATAGTTGTATTTATTGTAGGGAGTCTTATCTACATCACCGTTATTGTTAATTACTTGTGAATTGCATGGTTTGCTATGCATTTTAAGAGTTTCCTTTCCAATGACTGACCTTTTAGGCAGAAACATTAGCACAAATTGTAGCATATTTTTAACTAGTGTTTGTAATAGCAGCTTTAACTTGTTACTTTAAAAAATGGGTGGTTTTATACTTCTTTTCTTGAGTGGTAATTAGATTATTCTAGCATTGGTGGGATACAGCCAAGGACACAATCCTTCTGTGTTTGTTCTTCTGCAAACATTAATTAAATACAGTCTCTACCCCAGAGTGCAGACAAGGATGGAAGAAATAAAGTCAATTTCTTTTCTTCTTTCATTCTGAAGATGGAAAACTAGAGCAGAAACCTACTAAGTGACTCCCCCAAGGTCATGTATTAAGGCTATGACAGCATTGGCTCTCCTGAGTCTCACTTTGCTGATTTATCCAGACCACCCTTTGGTTTTGAATGCTCTACCTGTAATATGTGACTTGTTGACTTTACCATGGAGAAACTTGTGACCTCATCAAACACGTGAAGCATGTTTTGTGGATCTAGAATATGACTCTCAAGCACAGTGCTGTCTAACTCTCCTGCCCATTTTTCTGTATGCCGATGCTCAATATGCCTATGTAGAGGTGAATCAAATGTTTTAAGCCATATGTCTTAATCTATGTCACATATTGATCAGTGTTTAGAAACACATTAACTCATGCTTACTGTATATATACATATATACTATACATATGTAGGCAGCACAAACAACTGCATCAGTTCCATTATCTCAGCGGTAAGGAAAACATAAAAATACTCTCTGCAAGGCACCTGTATCAAATGATCCTAGGGCTTATAAAACATTACTTGGTAATGTTTATATACTGTAATCATAATTCAGTTAAGGAGGGTCATAAATTTTGTTGTGGTTTATAAAGTATAAGGTAATTTTTTCTACTTCTGAATAAAATCATACTTGTCAGTATTCTGTCATGATTTTTAAATGTATGATAAACATCATTACAACAATTTCAGTTACTCTTGGTGTTATTTTAGAAGTTTTTATACCTTCCTTCACAGGGTGAAAGTTTTATGTATTTATTTAAAATCACCAAGATGACTAAGAACGGATGTGTTTTGTGTGGATTGAAAATAATATCTCAGATTGGTGGTGTGGGGGCAGAGTTAGTAGTTTGTTAATTTTCATACTATTTTGGAGTCTACACTGAGGTAAGGGGGAAAAGGAGAAGGTAGCTATTACTAACTCATAATGTATGATACTGCATTTTAAGCAAGTGAAATTATGTCAGTACCTTTACATTAACACAGTAAATAGAAGTTTGATAGCAAGCAGTGGAGAAAATTGACCAACAATGGATGAAATCGCCTCAACCAAGAACAAGTATACTATATAGCAGTCAATATTACCTGAAAGAACAATTGAAAGAATGGTTAAAAGCAAATTCTTGTGCTGCCAAGTCTAAAAAAGTAAACATTATTCACAGGTTACTAAGCTGTCTTTGTAGTATTCACTTTAAGAAGGGAATTCTGGCCTTACAGAAACTACTGTATTTACCCTTTGAGACTGAAACATGATGGACAGAATATCTTTGCCAGAAGTGCAAGGGTTTGACAGGTTCAAGGCACAGTCCTTCAAAACACTTGGGAGTTGTTCTAGAGGACTGGATACTAGACGAAACTGAAACAGAAAGTGATGTAAGGCCAGCTTTTGGTCTATATTGCAAGTAAAAGAGGAAACTATTGGCACAGTGTGCCTTGTAAAAGGAGAGAGAATGTTTTTTCCATGGAAATATTAGTGTTTTCCCTTGAATGTTAATTTACAATATGTACTTTTACACATACCTGAAATAGCATGCCATTCTGTTTGGAGGACGTCTGTTGCTTAAATAGTTCTAATCTAGGGAACGACTACTTTTTACTGACTGATGTTATCAAATTTGGGAGGCTATGGAAAAACTTTAAGGACACGGTAATAGATATCAAATGTTACATACGTGCAAAAATACGTACGCTAACGCTAATCATCAGTGACTTAAAAATACCCGGAGTCTTCTCTCTATAGATGTTGACTGAAAATACATTGGGTAACCTTTGCAAACGCACATGTGTGAGTTAAGGCATTGCAGTTTACAAGTATGCTGAATGTGTAATGCTCTGTTAGCCATGTCACTTGCTTCACACAAACCAGACCTGCCTGGGAGCTTTGACAATTAATATGTTGTACCAGTCCTAGATAAAGAAATGAACAAAAGGTCCATCACTCCAAGAGTCATACAAGGAGAGTTAATTTCCTGCTATTCCTTCCATTCTGGAAAAAAAAAAAAGAGAGCAGGAGATATCGTTAATTGTATGTATATGTTATTTCACCAAATATACACACTGCTATGACAAGGCAGATTGGCTCCTTGTTATACAGTAGGAGCACGTGTGTTTCCACTTTGCCTGGTGATCACATATACACATTTTATTATAGTGTCTGCATCTGTGTCTACCACATACCCAACACATTATCTTTTCATTGTGTGATGAATGTACAACCAGTTAAATATTTGGATGTATATTTGTGCACATGTGTATGAGTGTTCCTGACCTTGATCAAGTGTGTGCTCTTCCCATGGCATGGGAGACTGCACTTTCTTGCCTGGTTGTTTTAGACTTTATCTTATTAAACAGGAGGTGTTTGTGTGGGACTTTTCAGGTAGAGATTGGCCAAGTCAATCACCAGAAAAATTAATCTGATTTACTACTACTTCTCTAAAAGGTAAGGAAGCCTTTTATGAAAAGGACCAGGTAATGCAACACAGATAGGATGGGTTGTGCTGAAGGTCCCCTGTGGCCCCCAGGGCAGAGGTTTAGCATAGTTGCCTTGTTGTCACAGAGAGATGCGGTCACAGGGGCTCGAGTGTAATGGGTCTCTCTTGTCATTACTCCCAACCTGTATAACGATCTCCAACAAGTTTGTAAGAGTACTGGAGAGGCATAACACCCCTTTCAAGGGCTATTCATATCTGAAATGCTGGCAGACTTGTATGTGGATGTTTTCATCACTACCACTTCTTCCTACAGAGTGTGCAAGATTCTACTGAAAGCAACTTCACAGTAGATGGCTACTAGAGGAATTCTACAAGAAGAGATTAAAAAAGCAACTCATCTTGGGATTTCTGAATGTCAACAAGCATTCCTTCTTTCAGTCCCCCCAACATGATATGTGTAGGGCATTGTTACAGTAGTGACTGTAACTGGGGGGGAGAAGAGGAGGGGGTAAGAGAGACCGTAAGCACACTTAATAACTCAATTACTAAGGAGTCCAATCCAATGAAATCTTGGTATTGTCTCATTATCGTGTCGTCACTGTAGATACCTTTCCAGGAGATGAATTGTGTTAAGGATTAGTATGCCTGAAAGCAAGACTGGTACCTCACCTTTTCTATTTATGACAGATGTGAAATGGTTAAGTTGTGAGAAACTTTTCAAAAAGATTTGATGTTTTGTCAATATCGATTCAGGCTTCTCAGTGTCAGTGGAGTAAAAAATAATAAAGTTCTGCTGCTGCAGGGACATCAAGAAAAGATGTTTGATTGATTCTTCCATTATCCAATGACAGCTATTATGGAGCAGGGAATAAAAATGGCAATTATATTCTTGCTTTATAGAGGAAAAAAAAAGGAAAAAGAAACTGTTCTAAGATTTACAGAGTTGACATATGAGAGCTGAAATATACCAGATATAGGAACTGCAATGCTTGTTCTCACAGCCCTGTTTCCAGAAGCACAAGATATTTAGCCATAGTATTTGTATTCAGCAATTAAGACTAATATTAAGTGGTGTTTAGCTATATTGAACAAATAAGTGCATTTGAAACCAGTATGCACATTAGGAAATGGTATAGTTGTGGACGCGTTAATGTATGAAGTAGATTTAAAGAGATAAAAAAGCCTGTAGACACTTTTTAATGTTTCCTTTTTGCTTAGATGGAATTTAATTACAATAAAATGTTTTCCAAACACTCAAACACAGTATAAGACACTGTTTATTTTTGTACCTGCAGATAATAGTTGTGCGGATAGTGCTACTTTTTTTTGTTCAGTACTTTCCCTTATTTTCACATATTTATACTTCAGAGACAGAACGCACATTTGCATAAAGCTTACTTTTCAATCTGGGAGAAAAAAATTGCTATGGAATTTTTAAATACTGATATTAATTCTAATAAACATAACTTTCATTGCATCAGGTTGCATTATATTTTTTTAAAAAAAAAAAAAAAAAGAAGTAATTTATGATGTTTGTGGCTTTGGACATAAAACCCACAATAGTACATACATCTTTAATTTGGAACAACCCTCCCTTCCCAACTCGGCAATAAACCCAATTGAACAATGTGGTATATTGCCTTTATGCAGTGGAAAATGGAAGTAAGAATATGTTAGTTGTTGTTTCTTAAGACAAAGCAAAATTATTTTGTCAAGTTGATCTTTAAATTCTATTAAAACATCACCTAGGCTGCAATTTTACCAAGAAGGTTTGTCTTTTTTGGCATTCCAGTGACAGGATTAATTTTTATTTGCTTGTCTTTGTTTTAGTTGGTCTAATTTTATTTGTATATAAATACAACGTTGAAAATAATTCCTTAATATATGTCTGTTGATTACACGTAAATAAATGTACATTTTATTGACTATCTATGTCAATAAAAGATAAATTACATAAATTGTTCTTTATTTCTCAAGTGAACTAGTTGAAAACAATAGCAATGTTAGGTATTGCTCAAGTTGAAGGACGAGTTAGAGAAGAAAAACTGCTTGTTATTAGTGACCGTTCAATTGGCATCTGTTTTCATAAATTATATCTGCCTTTGTGCAACAGTGCAATTCGTATTCTTTCGGGGAGCTCTTTGCTACTTTTGGTAATCTACAATATCCGCAGCTATAATATGCATTAAATATTTTCCGAGGTGGATATCAGAAACTCTCTCATCTGGTAAAACCTCTCCCTTCTACCACGCTAAAAAACTTCTTTCAAACCTCAGAATGACTTTTTAGCCACTGGGCCTTAGAATATGTCTCTGCTTTATTTGCTACCCTTCCAGCTTCTCACCAGGCTCACAATTCACCCCTCCCTTTGCCTCTGCTTCCCACTGCGTGCTGGTTAAGTCACAGATGTGAGGTCTATGTCAACTGGACCACAACCATCAAATGCGTACATGCTTTCAGGCTGGAAATGCATAGTTAAATATTGTCCCAAAGTGTCTCTTGTCAGTCTTGCACGTAGCGCTTCCTAAAGCCAAATTAACATCATAGCACTTTCTAAGCCTTTACCTTAATTGCAGAAACAAAATTCCTCTTTAAGTGGTAGTTGTCTCCGTTTGTTCTCAGGGAAGTACAATTCCCTGATGAGATCTAAATTTCCTTTTGGTGGTTGAATGGTTTATTGACCTTCCTCGGACTAGGCTGTGACCAAGCCTTTACGACTGGTGACGCGACAGTGGCAGATAAACACTTAACCTTATTTTCTGGTGAAACATCTAAACGATATGCTGCACAGTTTAACTAACTTGTAACTAAACTAGGAAAACTGAGCAAAACCAGGAAGCACTCTTCATATTTCTAGTATAAGCAGTCAAAATGCTTTTATTTCAGACAGCAAATGGTAGCAGCGGGCATGTGTGCTACACCTTTTACTAGGACCCTATCAGCAATCTAACACTATAAATAATTCTGCAGTGTGAACAGTAATTCATTACACTTTATCAAGTTGAATGTCCCATGTCCTGTATCTTCAGAAAAGGAAAATAAGAGTGAAGATAGACTTCAGTCAATAAGATAACAATAGAAAAGAGTAAACAACTAGTTCTACAAAATATTCTGTTAAGGAAATGCATAGTAATTTTCATTTTGCAATAGATAACCTAGTCTAATATCTGATCTCTAGCAGTAAACAACACTAAATACCATGAGACAAATGAGTGTGTACGGATGACACAACAATTTTTGGAATAGGCATTTTTTTCTTAAATTTTCTCAGTGATATCCCCTAGCATGTTTCCTTATTTTATCAAAATGAGAGAAATATTTAAGTCATTTCATTCCATTATAGTTAGAAGCTCCCAACCACCTATAATAAGAAGTGAAGAAAATTGTGTATATTTGAATTCTATATTAGCTAGCAGCTGACCTATTCCCTGTCATACTTTTAATAACATTTTCTTTATGGCATGGGAGAAATTTAATTATCTTTTGAGGGTTTTTTTCCAGGATCTTGTAGTGTCTTTCACTACATAAACAATCCTTTTCAGTGTACGTTAGAACTAGTAAAAAGCCCTTCACTTTTCCTTTTTCTTCTATTCCTTTGTTTTGACCCCAAATTTGAAATATACAAAACTATCTGGTTACTTTTTTTCCACTTAAGATT
The DNA here is from genome assembly GCF_000690535.1 of Cariama cristata. Lineage (NCBI taxonomy): Eukaryota > Metazoa > Chordata > Aves > Cariamiformes > Cariamidae > Cariama > Cariama cristata. The sequence goes on from NW_009626839.1 coordinate 9,905, forward strand.
ACACCCTGCTTTTCCAGAATATGAACCTGTAGGGTTTGTAGGGGTTTTTTTTTATCATAAAATACCTGGAATGGAATATACATCAAAGGTGTGAAATATTTTGAAATTACATAAACACTAAGCTGCTAGCAAGAAAAGAAACAAAATCAGATATTTTTCAGAACAGAAAGTCACTTTTGTTCCTTCTTAACATTAAATAAATATCTAGTATTGCTTTAAACTATTAAGAAGTTATAACTATACGATTGCCTTCAATTCATCAGTTGAGTAACTAATCATTTTGACTCTTTGTAAATACCATACTACAGCGTAATAAAATAATCACTCTGTCTTCAAAATCAGGGGTTAGTCTTAGAGGAGGATTTAAAAAACAAAGTACCAAAAGCCCAGCATAATAGATGGTAACCTCAAAAACCTGGGGAGTTGACTTGTCCCAGAATCACTAGTCACCCCGTGTGTAATTTACTGACCACAGCCACTAGAGTCTGTTGGTGAGGGGAGCAAGAACTGTTTGAAAGATGTTTTCAATTCATTTCCTAACACAGGTTAAAACATGTTTAACTTGTCAGTGCAAATCACGTTCAGTGATTTCACAGCACTACTGTGAAAGCATGTTTCGCATCTTAGTAGTCGTACGTGCTTTCTGGATCAGGTACTCAACCATTTCATCCTCCTTATAAGTAAAACTTAGGGATTTCCTACTCCACGTATCAAGTCAGGAGACCTGAGAGCAGACATGAACCATCACATCTGCCTTCAGCTTTCAGATATTATCTAATGGGAGGAGAAGGAAGGCTTAGTTCAATAGGGCTTTATAGCATGACTGTTCCAGGTCTGCTGAAGATCTGAGTACAGCTCAGTGTTGCGGTCATGTAAGTTTGTCCTGATGGTCAGTATTTCTCAGAACTCCCAGGAAAGGTGGAGGATGGCTAGTGACAGGTAAGGGGATATAAGAGAAGGAGTTAGGAGTGTTTGGTATTGAAGACCTCATTTCAGATGTAAGCAGGTGATTACGGGGTATTAAAGCATATATGGCATGAATCTTTGTCCCCTTGGTCTTCAGTGTAAGACAGGTCAGCTACTTGCAAAATATAGACAGCAAAACCACTCCCTGAGTAAACTCTTACAGCACCATGCACTGAAAGAGGTCCATCCCTCTTGCCTTCATGCAGCTGGAAAAAGATATTCTCTTTTACTGACAAGCAAAAATTACCAGCAAAGAAGAAAAGGGAATATTACAAGCTTTTTTTTTTTTCAGTAGCTATCTCTCACCCTTTCCATATGTCTGCAGAAAACTTTTCTGTGCATTCCCTGGCCACTGTTTACATATAAGCTAAATCTACATGCAAATTAGTATTTGCAAAGTATCAGTAGCTACCTCTCACCCTTTCCATATGTCTGAGGAAAACTTTTCCGTGCATTCCCTGGCCACTGTTTACATCTAAGCTAGATCTACATGCAAATTAGTATTTGCAAAGTATTTTTCATTAATTTTAAAAAATGAAATTTGGCTTTTTTTAAATCATAAAACTATTCAAGGACTTGAATCTTTTACAAAAAAAATCTAATTTAAATGATATAAATAAACTTTTCCCCATTTTTGTAATGTTTGAATGGAAATACCATTACCTGAGCAACTCTGATAGTAGTTCCACTGATTTTTTTTCTAACTAGTTTAGTGGAGAATTTATCTTCTCATGCTCTGTGCAGTAGTGCAATTTTACTGTGAGTTTTGCAAGAAAATGTGCATTCTTCCTTATTCTCATGCCTGGAATAGCATCTAAAGTGGTCATATTCCTGAACATTGTCTCTCTTCGGTGCATTAATGTACTCAGTCCTCGTGGACTAAGCATACCTCTCAGTGTTTCCACCTGCCAGAATGTGACAGAAGGGATCAGGATGACTGACAGATGATCAAAATGCAGAACAGCTGCTATTGATGTCAGTTTTTGCTATAGCTGATGGATTTTAATGCTTTATAACTACAGTATCACTTTTCAAAATAAACTTTCTCACTATGCATGTTCAACAAAATCTAGGAAAAAAACCCCACAAATAGAATCACAATTAAAAGAGACTCTTCCAATACTTATCATCAGGGTCTGATGCTAGATCTATGGCATGAATGTACAGGACTTTTTTGCCAGTAGAACTACAATAGATGTCATTTATTTCTGTTTGACTGTTGCTAGATGGGGGATGGCGTGGGGAAAAGGGGCAAATCTACTTGATAGAGAGCAATAACAGATTTCAAATAAGAAACCATCTGCTCTGTCAGAGGACATAGGAAAAATATGTATCCTGCACGGTTACAGGTAAGACAGGCAAACCCACAGTCTCCAATGACCCTTGTGAAATGCAAAGCAAAGGCAGGGGAAGAGTTCAGATCACAGAAGATGAAACAGATCAAGAAGAATATAAACTTTTTGTGATTTATGATTGCCGCCATCATTAACTGCCTACTTAACTTTAGGCACTTCTTTTAAACAAAAATTGTGAAAAAAGTCATTGTGTTGCTAGTATTAGTGAGAGGGAAAATGAGCCTTGGACTCAGGGTGTGATGTTTTCACCTAAAAGCGCTTGTCACTATGCAAGAAGAATATTTTGATATGTAATTGGGAAAGCAGCGGGATACATTTTATCTTTACCTTTTCAGTAAGAAATTTTTAAATCATATGCTGAAGTAAGATGCCACAACAACTCGTCTTCAATACAAACGGAAGCTTCTGCACTGTAGGTAGCAAACTAGCAAGAGTCATACTGAACAAAACATGGATTAGGAAAGGTAATTATTTAATACGTTTAATTATTTAATACATTTACAATTAATTGTAATGGAAAATGTTATATTACAAACCCAGAAAGATTGCTATTCCTTTCTTCTGATACTTTATAAGAAGATAATTATCATATTCTATACACTTTATTATTTCCATAATAAAGTTTAGAGTTCCACATTTCAAAGTTCAGTAAAACTATTCAAGGAGAGAAAAATTGCTCTAACATTTACTTAGGACATGATGTAAAACAACAAAACCAGCAATATTTATCTAGTCATCTTTTTTTCAAAATCTGTCTGTTGCACACTATAGAAGAAAAATACAGAGGTATAATATTAAGAAAAAAAAGAAAGCCTGCAATTAGCAGGAAAGATTGCCTGATGAGATGAACACGTTCACCTGTTATGAGTTATGCCTATTTTCCTCAGCTGTGGCTCTGACCTCTGAATCTTTAGACTGTTGGGAGATTTGTCGCAGAGATACCTGTAGCAGTGTATGTCATACACTTTCCTTATTTTTCCACTTACATCTTCCTAAACACAGTCATTAAGGATAATAAATAACTGTTTCATATATTCCAGGAAGATATTTTCATTACAATATATGATTTTATTGCTGTCACTCTGCTAGATCAGTGACAGCATGTTTCCCATCACCCTAATTGATTAGTCACTGTAGAAGGCTATAACTTAAAAAAACAAAAAAAAATCTTATGATTCTTTTATTGTTTGTTGTATAGAGTCCTTTATGAAGTTCAGAGTTATTAATGTCTGTTAAGAAAGAAACTTAGGAGGATTCTGTTGTAATGCCCATGGCACTACAAACATGGTCTTATCAAATTTAGAAATGCAAGTGTCCTCACAACTTTGTGATGGTCCTTTTCTCTGTGAGAGTTTCAGAAGAAGAAAAATGTCTGGGGACATGAAAAAACATGGGGCCGTTGTGGGGCTTGTTTGATATTTTTGTAGGTTGCCTTGTGAGGCAGATGGAACTGGTCCAGTGAATTAATGGAGTCAATGGGACAGCTGCGGTGCATAAGGGATGCTCGTATCATTAGAGTGGCAGAGGGTCATGGAACTGATTGAATGCTACATTGTCACCAGGAGATAGCAGTAAGAAGTGCTGAGAGCTGCAGCAATGAACCCACCATAAACATTCATTTCAAGAACACGGCTGTAGGTCACTCGAGAAAATAAAGGTGAGCAATTTGCATATCCTTGTCTATAACTGAAGCTTCACTCAGCTATTGGTTAAAGAACAAGAAAACACAGATTTAAGAGACACACTACCTGGCAAAATTTGTCCTTTTTGTTTCAAGTTAGCTAACGACCACTGAGAAGAAACTGACCTTTGCAAGTCATCTAATGTAGAGGCAGACACAGGTGTTATTTTTCATGATTTCTGTGCATTAAATGACAGATACAAATCAGCCATAATCGTTGTTGAAGGCACAGGTGTCCTTAAGTTTAGCCTTGGATTAAGGAATATTCCACCTTGCCCAGTGTGAGCTGGAACAGGCTCAAGTCAGACTCATTGACATTAATCAAGCGCTCTTTGGGCTAATGCATGCAGAGCACTCTCCTGCTTGTGCCTTTCTCAAGTGCTTCGCTGGTACCAATTTTGCTGCCCTGGGGAAACTGAGAGCCCTGAAACCTGTGGAAGGGCAGTATAAAGATCAATAGAGCTTTTCTTGAGCTGGGACTTTTCATCAGATCTACTTGTGAAGTTAAGGAGATTCACCTGCCGTCTGCCCGGCCCTGAAAGGGCAGCAGCTGACATCAGTGAGTGCTGCTGCCAGGTCTCCTGCGCCAAAAGCGAGGAAATTGCTTCCAAAGGGCCTCTGCTATGTGAAGACTGCTCACAGCAGAGCCAGCGGCATGCAGACAGCCAAGCGGGAACTTGGAATTAATCCTGCAGTGCTGCTCCTCCATCCTGGTTTGAACAAATGATGGTGGGACAACTGGTATTTAAGAGAATTTGGACCTTCAGGGACTAATGCAACTCACTGGGTGCCTGGATGATCAGCACCAAAGCTCTGCCCTGAGATTTATTAAGTGTTCCTGTGTTCATTTCTTACCAAGGTTGTGAAGAACTGTGAGTCAGTGAAGGACTCGAATAAAGTCTTTTCATACTTAGACCAAGTCGACACAAAGCCACGCTTCCAGACGGGGCCAACCTCTGGATTCACAATAAAAAGGAGAACAGGATGCAAGCTAGAAGGTAAAGAGAAAATTATGTATGATGTTGTTTCACATGCACAGCCTATCTGTTCTCATGAATATAGCTGACTTGGTAAAGGACACTTCTGCTCTTTACTTAGTGTGAGTCTCCATAGTGGATAAAATTTTTGTTTCTTTAGTTTTGGCTTTTTTTTAAAAAAAAAAAACTCTTGAATTGGCAAATATGAGAAGTATTTAAACATCAATGATGCATAAATATACCTTCCAGATGGGAAAGTGAAAACTTTGGGAAGTTATAAGTGCTAGCTGCAGCCTGAGCAGAGTAGCCTTCCTGGCTTTCTTTTATAGTTTACAGAAAGAGATGGACCCTCTAGGAAGAACATAAAATCAAGTTCCTATGGTGAAATGCTGCTCGACGTGCCCATCTTCCCTCAGGGACCCTAGCGAGGTCATCTATGTGGGCTGGTTTCTTCAAAGCATATCCTTTTCCCTCCTGACCTGAAAACATTAATTACAGGTGAAATTTAGTTATGTGTGAAAGCCCTGCTGCCAAATACCCCTGCACCATGAAATTTCACAGCGGTGTTGGGGAAGGAGCAGCAGAAAGGAAACCCTAAGTGCCTACACAGCTCAAACTGTACAGGTAGTCCTGGCCCTCTGAGGTGGGAGTGGGCCAGGATGAGGACTACGTGAATGAGGCATATTGGCCTCTGTCTCTACTCTGCTGCTTCTCTTACTAAAGCCACACCACAATATTGTTGGAAGGGGGGGTAGTGGGGAGAAAACAAATAACAAAAAAAACCCACTTGGTATTAATATTGAATGATTTCTTTATCTTGTCAAAATGATCATTTAAGAGCCCACATAAAAATATTTCATGCCAAAGAAAATGATCTGTTTTATCCTCTATGACATGTTCTTTTTCTACTATTATAGTTTCTTTCATTTCAAATGTCAGTAAAATCTGAAGCAGAATATTTCAACGTGAAAGATCCAAAACTCTTATTTTAATGTTCTTCTCGCCCTTCAATGCAATTAGTCAGTGAATTTCACAAAAATTTGGAAGTTGCTTGAGCCAGTCTGAAATTACTCTAATGGTCAGGAAAAAAAAATAGATGAAGAAGAATTCCATGCCTACATAGCATTTTTCAGCCCTCATTTGGAGACATTTGTGGTACCATTAATATTTGTAAAGCAGCACATCCCCTCTTGCCGGAAGAATCCAATATTGCTGCATTTACCTGTCTAATAGACAGATAAACAAGAAATACCACTTTGTTTTTGGAAGACACTACCAAAAGCAATGAAAAATGACAACTTATAAATTGCCTTATTAGCCTTTTGTACTGAGCCAGGATGGGATCTCACTGCCTGCCAGCAAACAAGCCATGGTACCCACCTGGTCCCCAGTTACCCCTGCCAGAGGCGTGCTGGGGGGCTGCGTGGGTGCAGACCCACACGCCTGACCCAGCCACTGCCAGCCTGCCCACAGGAGGCACAGCGTTTCAGACAGAACCTCAGAGATTAAGTACAATAGAAAGCGCTTTTGTTTCTGTTTTATTTCATTGTTGGGGGAACGAGGAAAAATACGTGGGTCTCCAAGAGTAGTTCATGCTGTATTTACTTCTGTTACAAGGGCAAAAAGTGCTGATAAATCACAAAGCCCTTATTTGTTCTGATCTAATAGCTCACAAACTATAAGAAACGGAAATTTTTTTTTTTTTTTCTGCCCTGTGAGGATGAAATTCTTAGCTTTAAACATTTATTTTTGATGTCAGAAGGACTTGAGATTAGACCTTAAGATAATTGTATTATGATCACTATCTGGTTTTGTTACTCTTTCTCTTCTTTTTCTGACATAATTTGGGAATAAGCTGATTCAAAAACCAACAGTACAAATGAGTTAGACTTAGAAAACCAGCACAGCCTGAAGATGCGTTACCTTGTGAAGTGCTAGAGCTAGGAAAGCCCATTTTAATGCTGCAAGCATAGCTTGGAATTTCAGTTTTCAGGTGATACAAAATATTAACCTTTCACTCCAATGGTCATGAGATATTGGCTGTTAAAATGTATGTGGGAAAAGCTTGTAAGGTGATTTTATCTGCAGGCAAGTACAAATGCTTTCAGGATCAATATGCTTTTCCAAACATCGCTCCCAGACTAGTGATCAGAAAAACCTGTGTGACCACACAGCCACAGAAAGTCTACAGGAGAGATTCTTCTTGAGGATCATGCCCTACCTTCTCAGCTTGCTTTCTCCAGAGATGCACAAACGTGCACGTGCACGCACACAGACACACTCGCACTCTTCTGGGATGGAAACGGTCTGCTCCCACCCTTCTTTAGCTGACTCAACAGCTAAGAGAAAGTGTTCATTGACCTTCTACACAATCCAGCTACATGTTGCATTTTCCTGATTCCTACCCTTAAATTACCTTTCAGGGAAAGTTACTACATTAATTACACACACACACACTTTTCCTCCTGGGACATGCAGGAGCTTAGTTATGTCATGATGCTTTTTGCTATGTCTACCACAAACAAGGGTAGCAGAGGAGAGTCAAGCAGATGCTTTCTCAATCCCTGAAATTCTCTGTGTAATGCAAAGGATGATTTTTCAGCTAGTATTCCATGGGGTGCATAATACCTTGTTTTCTTTGGAGTAAGCAACTTTTTTAAAAAACATTAATTTTAGTAATTTTTTTAATTAAGGAGGGGTATTTCTGAAAATAAAATAATTCTGAATCCACAAAGTCCTTCATTTTGAACTGGGCACTTCATAGATATACATTATCCATAATGAATTTGTATAGATACGTGATTATGATCATGACTTTTCAGGTCTATACAGTAAAGAAGTTTTCTTGTGATGTCGCTTTTCTCTGCAAAAAATAATATGAGATGTTTAAGATGCCTCATATCTATTCACTAGCTTATAGCTACGGTACCAACTGAGGAAGTAGACAACTTCATAACCTAATGTACTAGTCTCCATATAAATAGAAAAATCGTTATGATTAGAAAACGAAACAAAATGGTCTAGACACTTCTGAGATCCATTACCTTTTCCATAAAATTGTTTCATAAAACACAACAAAAGACATTAACCAGAAATTCACAATATATACCTATCAGCATTGTTTGTTGTTAGAGCTATGGTTGATTTAGATCCTATCTGGGTGCTGACAATGACATGAGTAAAATGAAAAACACTTTTTAATCTCCTCTTCAAAGAATGAAGGATGAAATTCTTTTAGTAGTCTGTTTCTGCAGATCTTAAGTGATGGTGTTTGATTGCACTTGTGGATAGTACAATCAATGCAATCTCTGATTTTTGAAGTAGCCATGTACTTCTTTTAGACCTTACCTGAAATGCAAGGCATTTCATTCTGCACTAGCAGCAAGGCAGACCTTAGAAAGGTTCAGAGAAAAGAGAATGAAAGATAAAGATCAAATTAATTTTGTGTTTAGATATAAAACTATTAGAAATAAACTGATGGGTTAGCTTGTCTTAAGGACTGCTGATTTTTGGACACCTTTGCCTAAATGGTGCTGAATTTGCTCAGAAATTTATTTAAAAGTTCTTTAAAGATCAAGCAATTAATTGTAGGATGCAGTCTTCTTCTGGAACTCTAGGTTCTTTAATACTTTTGTAAAATCTCTCCAAAAGGAATCTATGGTGAATCAGTCTTTGCCTCACTATCCCTGGAGGTGTTCAAAAACCATTTAGATGTGGTACTTCGAGACATGGTTTAGTGGGTTTAGCGGTCATGGTGGTATCGGGTATATGACTGGACTTGATGATCTTTGAGGTCTCTTCCAACCATTATGATTCTATGATAAAATGTAAGTGAATATTAGAAGCTTAGAGTCCTTCTAAACTTCTGTCAATGTTTAAGGTTGGGCTGCCTCTTAAAACGGGCGGTAGATGCTCTCTGTTAACCCCCTCCCTCCCCCTGGGAGGGGAAAGGATGGAAAAAAGGGAGAGAGACTTATGGATTGGAAATTAAAACTACTTTAATAATGGAAAAAATAGTCTAAGGTATTAATACTAGTAGTACTAATAG
>NW_009626840.1:0-569 GCF_000690535.1 Cariama cristata
AGGGCAATGAAGCTGGTGAGTGGCCTAGAGCACAAGTGTTATGAGGAGCGACTGAGGGAGCTGGAGTTGTTTAGCCTGCAGAAAAGGAGGCTGAGGGGAAACATTATTGCTCTCTACAACTACCTGAAAGGGGGTTGTAGTGAGGTGGGTGTTGGTCTTTTCCCCCAAGTAACAAGCAATATGACAAGAGGAAATGGCCTCAAGTTGTGCCAGGGGAGGTTTAGATTGAATATTTGGAAAAATTTCTTCACCGAAAGGGTTGTCAAGCACTGGAACAGGTTGCCCAGGGAAGTGGTTGGGTGACCATCCCTGGAGGTATTTAAAAGATGTGTAGATGTGGTGCTTAGGGACATGGTTTGATATTGAATTTGGCAGTGCTAGGTTAATGGTTGGACTTGATGATCTTATAAGGTCTTTTCCAACCTAAATGATTCTATGATTCTACATTTCTATTCCTTTGTAATGCTTACAAACACACACACGTAAAGATTATCTAGATATGTAAAATCACTCCCTTCTGTCAGCTAACGTGACACCTCATGCTAAATTGGTCATTGTCAAATATTTCC
>NW_009626840.1:579-17588 GCF_000690535.1 Cariama cristata
AAATTAGAGAAAAATATTTGAATGAAAAATATTACTTTTTTTGAATAAACGTGAGCAACTGAATTAAAGTTTAAAGTAATTAGTTTATAGTAATGCAGTAATATAACAGATATTCTTTTCTCTTTCAGTTATACAAATATCAAAGATAAATAACTAATATTTTTGAGAATGTAATCAGTACTTTCTTTGTATTTTAATTCTGTTTCTGCTTCTACTTTAGATTTTGTATGTTGAAAAGACATTTTATTTTGCATCTATGACTCTTTAAAACCACAGATAATTCTTTAAAGTCATGAATAAATCCCCAATTCTACAACAGTGAAGTGTGTTTGAATTGATAAGTCTTAGAACTAAACTTATTTGCAGCTATATATACAAAGCTTTCAGAGTAAATTAGTACATCATACATTCATCAACTGTTTCAGTAAATGCAGGTCTTTATTTCTGTTTTTCACTGCAAGCTGTGTTCTTCTCTGTGTATTTGACACTTGTCACATTACCTGTGAAAACCATCAAACAGAAGAATTTAAACTAGAAACAAAACCACTTGTATCCCATAACTATGATAAATCAAGTTTATTTTCCATTTTGAAAACATAGCAGGACATTCATTCCTCACAGTGGCAGAAGTTTTAAAACACATAGAAAAGGATATTTTAAAAATTACTTCTATTCATTGAATCTCCAAACAAATCGTTTTTTCCCTTTGTCAGTTTTACACATATAGATACAGGCTTGTTATCTAGCCTACTTGTTTAGACAGTTGGAGGAAATACCACTCTAAAGGTGTAATTTATCTCATCAGAAGTCAACATCTATTTACTTTCTATATTTTTCTTTATAACACAGAATCTCTTCTCATAATGCAGGATATTACCAAGTGTAGATGAGAAGGAACTTGATACTTGCAGTGAATGTTTTACATGCTGCTACTTACAATGAATGTTTTAAACCGTGTAAGCAGTACATTGACACTGATAGTTGGTCATCCACACTTCCCAGATGTCTTTCTAAAAAGACATTATTTCTGATGTTAAACAAGCGTTAACACATTTCAAAAAAATCAAAGTAATAATCCACTGTGTATATGGATACCAGGAACCAAGGAATCAGCTTCAGTTACACCACATGTGCTGGGTAACTCGTTTCCTCCACACTCTTGCTGAAATGTGGCCTCTCCTGATACAGGGACCCAATCTGTATATGTGGCAAGTCGGTGGAACTGTCACTAGTGGTGAAATTTTACTTGCAACACATACATCTGCTATTTAAATGTTCTTGATTGATAACATAATTTTCATAAGGCTGGTGCAAGAATCCTCCCCTTAATAATCATTATTTCTCTAACTTTTTTTTTTTTTTTTACCTCCAGCCTTCAAGTGAATGAATTGTTAAGGGCTTATTAGAAACGAAATATTATGTAAACACCCTTATTATGTTAAACCAGAAGTTTTCCTAGATACACACATTGCCTTAAGGCCAGAAGGGACCATTACATCAACTAGTTTGACTTGAATAAGGCAGACTGTAGAACCACATCAATTTTTCTTGCAATGAGCCCTATAAACTTTGTTTGACTGCAGTTCATCTCTTACAGACACATTTTGTCTTAATGTGATAATACCGAAATGGAGAATCTGCAACTTTTCTTGGTAGTAGTGTGTTCACAGGATCAATTTTCCTTGCATTTAAAATTATGTTCTATTCTTACTGTGGCCAAGACGTTAAATTTAATTCCAACTTCCTTAAAACTAATTCCACCTTCTATTTAATTTTCTTTTTAAGGTTACTTAGTGCTTTGTTAAACAAATCCCTTGGGGATGCAATTTCTGTGGTTGTTCACAACCTAATGTTTAGTTTGCTTATTGGAGAAAAGCACAAACAAAATTGGCTAAGTGGGGTCTGACTTATGGTCCTGGAAAAAAATATTTCTTTTCTTTTTTTTTTTTTTTTTGCCTTTTTTTTCAATAGTAAAAATGGTTGAAAGCTGCAGTCTAAAAATTTGGGCTTTTGTGTAGTTGCTTGAGATCAAAGGAGGAAGATGGATTTAAAGGAAAGCATTTCCACAGTTTTCAAGTCAAGTATTTACAATAAGAATATCATAGTTTTTTTAATTAAGTAAAAGTTAGAAACAGATACTGGCATCCATTCTGTCAGGATATGGCTTTCACACTTCAATATCACCAGTATTGATCATATGGAGTTAAGGATCCACTCACAATTCATTTGGTGTATCTGAAAAATGCAGTGTTATGCTTTCGTCTTTACTATTTCTGAGAAAATTTGGTAATTTCCTAGTACTTTGACTTTCTAATGATTTTAAGAAATAGACTAAAATTAAAAAGGAGGTAGGAGACATAACGAAGAATAGAAAATATTTTGAAAGAGGTGCAAAGTATTCAAAAAATAAGGTTTATATGTATGTTTGAAGCAAGCTGGTAGAAAACATGGTATTTTTCCATTCATAAGCTGAATTCTCTGTGAATATCTCCTTTCATAATGAAGCTTTTTACCCTAATGAAGTGCTAGTTGCTGGAAAATAGTAAGCCTGAAATGAATTAGTAACCTTACCAAATCAGCGCTGCAGTGACCACAGTGCTGTAGGTGGTATGGGGACAGAGAAAGGCTTTGAGAGAACCCCAGCTCCACTCGGCTTTATAATTCCCATGAGTTTCAGAACCAGTCAACTTTGGAAACTAAACTACTGAAAGTTTTTTTTTGAAGTATGGTTCTTTTTTCACTAGTCCCTACAACTAGTTGTTATTTGGATGTATAAAAAAATGTGGTAAGTTTATTAGCACTCTAAAACCTGTAATGGAATGATTTAAATTTAAGTCAACTGTTTCAGATGAGAAAAATCTGTGCATCCTATCCCCCAAGGCCAGGTAGGGCAAGCACAGAACATTAATTAAAAAAACCAAACCAAACCAAAACAAAATTTCTGTTTTCAAAACGGTGCAACAGATGCATTTGACTTACAGTTCAATTAGCATATGTTTGATAGATATGAAGAACTTTTTTTCTTTCTTGCTTGCTTTCTCTTTGTGTCTTTGTCTCTCTCTTACTGTATTTTCTTTCTAGAAGGTACTATAATGCCAAAAGCTGTTAATTAAAAGTCAGATTTTATAGTTTTATTACAAAGGTGCAAGGAACTTTGTGTCATAATCAAAGAGAGGTTAGAGGAGCCTTTATGAAGGAGTGGTAAATCATGGGAAAAACTGTCTCAATTATTAAGCAAATCTGAAAATCTGAGAGTGGAGAAGACTCTGGGATCCAGGCAGTTCTTATCCTGTCTGTGATACTGACTTTATCTTCCCAAACTGAAAATGTATGCTCAAAGAAAGACAATGAAATTGTCTTCGTTATTCTAAGACCTACTCAAGGTATCTGGGCTGGAAATCACTGTGTCTCAGTATTCTTCAGTCTCCCATTTCTAATAGAAGAAATCAATCCTGATTATCAGACTGGTAGTCTATCCATGCAACACTAGTCAGCAGAATTTTAGGAGCTGAACTCTGAAAGTGCATTTTGGTTTGGTATGACAGCGAATAGCTACATCATTGTAGTTAGTTTATTAGCTTGTTTATGAACAAGGAAATAAAGCAGTATGTAAACATGTCAAAATCCGTATCAGTGTGAAACTTTCCCACATATAACAAGAGAGAGTTAGCAGAAAGCCTATGTGCTCTTTATACCCTTCTTGAGCTTTAATTTTGCTTTGATTTTGGAAAGTTGCATTGCATTTTTATTCCTCTGTCACAAGGCTATTGTGAAGATAAATTATTGAATGTTTCTAAATGGTTTGGCAATTAATGATAACTATCACTGTAATTTATGATAATTTAACACCTACAAACTCTTTTTTAGTAGCAGAAAATTTGAAAGGTCAGTATCAGCCTAGATTTGGCATAGAATTCAAATCTTCCGTAAAAAAAACCAAAAAAAACCTCACAATCCAACACCAAACAAAATTGAATTAAATGAAGGGGATGGTAATTAGAAACTCTGAATACAAATATTTTCTTCCTTTAGAAGAAAACTCAGTTAATTCATTTTACATTTTAAACATTCCCTTGCAGTGATGTGAATTCAGAGCAACATCACTGTTGTTGCATACAATCTAAGAAATGAAATAGGCTAGGAGGAAAATACCAGATTACCTTATTTTGCATTCTGTGGGAAATGCAAGAGGACATATGATAAAATGGGCTTCAACAGTGTGACGATGGATACTGAACTAGGACCTGGAAAACAGATGAAGGTGGAAAAATTATTTAAGTTTTACTAACATGAAAGCTTAAAATAAATTATCCAGATTTGGTTTTAATTGGAATATTTAATTATAAACTTTAATAATGATCTTCCTTTTATTTTGCTGTTTCTTTTCTTTCTTTCTTTTCATTGATTAGGAACCTGAAAAAACTGTATGGGTACACTCAGTTGCCTAAATACCTTTATCTGCACACTAGTTATATTTCTTTGATAGGTCGTTCAGGACTTCTAAAACTCTGATCTAGTGCCCTTTGCAGATAGGCAGTGTTGCAGTTTTGTTACCATAAGGGAATTAATACCTTATTTCCGTATGCTGTGCTCTCTGAGAAGTATGTCTGAACTGGTAACATTTAGAAAAGGAAAATATTTCATCTGCAGACTTTTTTTTCTGCCTGAGCCAAAATTCTTTGTTGTACTTGTCTCTGTCAGTCAGTTTATACCTTTACATACAAATGTGAAGAGATAAGAAATTCAGTACAGAAACACTAGTAAAAACAGATTCCAGCCATAACAAATTTCTGTTGACAATTTCTTATAATGGAGAGTGTAAAGAGATGATTGATTGTGGAATGTTGAATATTTGTAAAGCTCCTACTAGAGACATGTTTATTTTTTGCATCAGAAGGTTAATCATACCTGCCTGACATCTGGCTTTCTGACTGCCTGTGTAAGCTTTCAGGGGTTTCCTTGGACCTGCCAGCAGAAACTCACTGCCTAAGTTGATCTGGCAGGAGAAACGCACTGCTTGAGTTTACCAATGCCATCACCAGACATACCAACCATGAAATTATACTGTAAGTAGCAGAGGAAGAAGAGACATGGCTCTTGTCCAATCTGGTCGTGGGGAAAGTAGTTAGTGAATTCTTACTCTGTGGTTCCTTCCAGTTTGTTTGGATTACACTTGCAACAAGAGATATGATAATAATGATAACAACAACAGCAACAACAACAACTTTATTTAGCTATTTTTCCCTAAGAAGCAAGAAGTTATCAATGCATAGTTCTCTGTCATCACAAAAAAGGGGGGGATCTCATTCACTTTTCCTCCTGGTGAATGCTTAGAGGTGCAGATTAACATCAGTACTCAGTGAGTGAGCCTGGACCCTTTCACAGAGACTGTGGTGTCTGCAAAAGGGTGGAGGCTATGCCATTTTATATTCAGTTACCACCACTAGTAAACATGTCTTCTGAACCATCACCATCCACTTATTCTAAGTGGTTCTTTTAGAGTTTTTACTCCTATTCTTTGAATGATCTTGTCCTAGCTTGTGTCATTTAGGTGTAGACAGGTGTGAGGGTTTTACTGTCCTCACTTTAATTATCATTGTTAATGAAAGAAATATCCTAAACCACCACCAGCCTCTAACTTTGAATGATTTTGCAATTTTAGTCTAATTTCATATTTTCAGCCATTGTGCCCTAGCTTGTACTTACCTATTAGTATCTTCTTCTTCATCACATTTGGCTAGTTCTTTTTTATTTTCACTTAAAGGCCCAATTCTGTACCTTTGTTGCGATCTCCTGAGCAGCTTTGACTCCTTTTGAGACTAATGGAAATTCAGTTCTTTAAAATCTATACCTTTCTAGGTCTTATTCTTCTGTTGGACTTCTGCTTCTGGCTTTGGATATTATTTGGCCTAATTGTCCGGAACAATTTGAAGCATCAACACTGAATTTTGCATTATTAATGGAAGACTTCCCTATTTTCAGTATTTAGAACATCAGTATTGACATGAGGCCATTACTAAAGTCTTGATTTTTCTTCTAATTATTCTATTTGGATGTTGAACTATAAGCAAGTATTTGTGACAAATTGGAATATGAATGAGGGATAAAATTTCCGTCATATTTGAGATCTTTGTCTCAAATTGTATTCTAATTTTCTTTGGCTAAACTGTTGTGTCAGCACAATGGAAACAGTCTGCCCTTAAAATAAAATAAAATTATTGTTATTATGTATCAGGCTTTATCCATTTAAGGCACTGTCTATGTGGTAAACTATTTAATCTGTTTACCAATATCCAATATTTGCCTATGGTAATTAACTTGTTTATGACACTGGTTTTGCCCTAAGAAGTATGGCATAAGTGGTAGATAATTTCCTATGAATCATCTGAAAACAAAACTCGGAAAAAATTAATCTCCTTCTACCAGCCCTTTTCTCTTTTGTGTAAGATTGACCCTGTGATGTCCCTGGGGTTACACAAAACAGCATTTGAAAGATCCAAGCATGAATACATGCAATTCAAAACATTTAGTATCTCCATATTTTGGTGAAAAGTATCATGCAGCTGCTCTTGTTTGTTTTAAAAAAGACTGCAGTTAAAAGCTTCATGTATCATACTCTGTCATAACATTACGTTGTACAATTTTTGGAACTAGGATGGAACTTGGAAATTGAAGGTTGAACTGTTTCATTAGATGTGTTAAGACTTCTACAACAACTCCTTTGGTTTTTTTGGGCTTGATTCCTATTTACATGAAGAACTCCTTCAACATATGAACAGCCCCACTAGTTTCAAGATACGTACCTAAAAGAGAAGATATAGCCCTCTACCTTAAAAATACATTTCTAACTGTAAGTGTAATATATGAAAAATGATACGTTAAATAGCTTGCTTTACCTCTCAGAATTATAGATTTATGTAAACATTTTTTGTATATGTGTGTCCAATGTATAAGGAGCATTTTGTGAATACGTACCTCTTGGTACTAATACATATTTGCATGGAGATGTTTTAATAAGTATATTTTTGCTGCAAAAGCTTAGAAATATTTGACTGCTTCCTTATTTCAAACAAGTAATAATTACCTTGTCATCAAAGTATTGAATTTTTTTCCTTTGGTAAGGAGGATTCCAATTTAAGGAGGATTTTGAATTCAGTTGCCCAGGGCATTACTGACACAATCTGAGCAGGATATGTTACCTGGAGATGGATTAAATTATTGACCAAGTTATTTTAAAATTTTAAAACCCCACAGAATTCATCTAAACACTTTGTATCTTGTGTTTTGTAAATTCATGTTGTTTTGTTGATTTTTTTCCACTAAGGAAATAAAACCTACAACTTCAAAAATTATACTTTCAGGGCAGCTTTCCTCTCATAATTTTAAAAATGCAGGATTCTGATATTCCCATTTGAGAAAACATTTAACCTTGAAATTGTGATTATAATCCAATATATTTCAAAACAAAGTAAAAATATGTTCCAGTAAAATTATTTATTTATTCCAAAATACACTTCTCTGTCCTGCCCATCAATCAAACATTCCATTATATGTATTACATTCAAATAACTTTAATCTTTGCCCTTCTCAACCTTGATTATGTCTTTGATGATCTTCAACCCAAATTTTAAGATCTAAATCTTTCATAGTCTGTTAGCGATGTAGATAATGAATGAACTTAATCATGTGCGAGGACCCTGTAGCAGAAGTTATAGGTGTGTGGCTTGTGATGACAAGTCTCTGAACACCCAGACAATTTCTCCTATTGTTGTAAAGTGGCATCTAGAGCTTCCATGAGATAACTCTCTCTCACCTGTTCCCCCTTTAGTCCATAAACGTGTTCATCTCCCAAGCAGCCAAAGGCTGCTGTGTACTTGTGGGTGCCTGTTGGAAGTGCTGGGGTGTGTATGGCCCTGGCTGTGCCCTAGGCTGAGCTCGCAGGCAGGCACTGGCCACGATGGCAAATATGCCTGTTGTAAAGAATGTCTTCTGGAGAGCTCTTCTTAGCATATATGGAACTTGCAGCTTCTCCCTTGTGTTTCTGAAGCTGACCCACTGATTTCAGGTTTTATGTTAATGGGTCAGTAGAAAGGAGTAGTCAGAAAAGTATCTTAAAAGACCTAAAGATGTAAATTAAGAGACTGACCATTTAATATGACTTTTCCACTTTCTACCAGTTTCTTCTTTTTGTCTTCACCATCATTAATAATACCATCAACTGTATACATATATATCAAAACAGTCTAAAGAATGATAAAAAGGTCTCCCTCAGTCATTAGTACAAATCTTATTAATAATATTATATGCAATATCTATGGGTTTGAAACCTCCTCTGGAAGTCAGTTTCCTCATTCGTAAGGTGGGTGTAATTTTCTTTGACTTTTTGAAGGTTAATTATTTACCATTTGCATATTACATTAAAGAGTTAAACCTTAACATGGATATTAATGTTGTTATTGTATAAAAATAAGTACATATAAAGAATCACATAGTGTCACCTAAAGTCATAACAGGTTCATATGAAAACTATCCCTGCAGGTTGCTTGCTCTCTTGCATTGGGTAGTCATAGTGAGATTAGACAAGGTTAAACTTGGAATAAAGGGAAAAAAAATGAACTGGTCTACTTTAATAAGGTGTTCCTTGGCCCTGTACTCTATATCCTGAAAAAAAATTCGCAGATTTAGTCAAAGTTTCCAGGACAGTGAATCTAGTAAAATGTAAAGTTTTGTGAAAAGTTGAACATGTAACTTTTTGTTAATGGCAATTTGTGAAATTTGTTTTAAATGAGAAATGCATTTTTCTCCTTACAAAGTTATCACACCTGCTACTTTTCATCACAGTCACTGCCTAAAGTTGTTTTTTTGCCCTGTACCTGATGATGTTAATCTTTTAATTTCCTCAGTGCTTTTACTCTAAATAGCTGCAGTTGCTCCCCTTAGTCCCTGTAAACTGGATGAAGAACTCTATGGTGGAAGTTGCATAAGCAAATTGATTTCTGTATATACAAAGCATTTCCTTTTTAAAATATTTTCTGGAGGTCTTTTCTTGGATTAATGTGAAAATGCAGTGTCCTGGCAATATTTAGCCACATGTACAATATTTTGCTGAAATCTGGATAAATCTGCAGACATTTTTTTTTTAGCTAATCCTTTATTTCTTATGTACTTGGCCTCCTTTGGGGGCAAAATTAACATTTTTTTTTTTTTCACCAGGAAACTTAATAACAAATGGGTAAGATTTTTTTTTTAAAAAAAATCTGCATTCTATAACTCTACCTGCTTGTAACCCATGTTTAGGTCATATACATTAACTTAAATTCTAAAAAAAAAAGCGGGTAAGAGAATGACCCTCTCTATAGGCCGTTTGAAAAAATTTGGTGCATAGTCCAATGCATAGGTAGATATTTTTGTCTTGGTCTGCAAAAAGGAAAAAAGCAACCAGTCAGTTCATAGGGACTACAACTGTAAACTCTTTTTGTGCAGACTAGGCAAGGAATAAGAGGGCTCTTGCCATATATTCACCCTTTTACAAGAATCCGTGTCAATCCTGCCTTTTGGAAACAAATACCTGACTCTGCAAAATGCTATTCAGCCTGGCCCCGATTAGAGGATTTCTAAGGCCACAAAAACCCAAAGAATCCTTCCGTTTTCTTCTTGTCTCTGTAAAATCTAATGCCATATCTAATCTCAATCTGGATGAATTCTTACTTCATGGTGCATCACATTTGTAATATTTGTATAGTGTGTAACCAATGTCCCTCTAATTCTGAACTTGGATGATTCCTGACAAACCCAACATACTCAGAAATTTCACAGGCAGCAGTAGGATTAGTTCAAGCTGCTGAAGGAAGATGAGATTAAATGAGAAAAGTTGTGGGAAGAAATGTGGTAGGAAAGAAGTTCAGTCAAAAAGCATTACTAAATGCAGAAGAGTAGATGCAGGTTGACACTAGAAGTTTCCTGCTGTCATTTTCTCTTCAGAAGATGAAATGGAAGACTCCAGCACGGATCAGACTCAAACTGCAGAGTTACACATACTGGCATTTTATAATGGCTTCTTAACTCTCCATCTTATTCACCTCCCTCCCTTCAGTTTTAGGGGATTTTTAGCAGCCTTTATGATGGCAGGAGCCAGGATATTCAGCTGAAGGCAAATGTTTCATATTAGAAATCTGAACCCCATCGTTTTGAAGTCAGAGTTGTACTCCTACTGCAGGTATTCTTTCTAGGTTTTATGTCCTTTTAAGGTCTGTCTCGTGGTCCCAGCTGCTATACTGAAAGTGGCACACTGCAAATATGAAGTTGCCTTTGGTGTCTCTTTGAGTACGCCTTCACCTTTAAGCTGCCTGAACTGTAAATGTAAAAGGCACAAAAAGATATATAGATTCATGGGACTGTCAGACAGTCCTATTTTACTGTGGTCCAAAATGGCTTTTGTAATTAATCTTTGTTATTCATCCATTTAATCTTTTTAACATTTAATGCTGAAATCTATTTATTTTCAATATTAACTCTGCCATCATTATTACTACTATTTTTTTCATTATCTTGAGTCAGTTTCTGTTCTGAAAGACAATTTCTTCCTGATATGCCTGGAAAGGAATTACATATGAGTATCAGATGTTTAAATATAACAAGAAATGATGCACACCTGGATGCAAAGGTAATAAATCCAGATCATCTGGACAGATGAGAAGCAGATGTTAAAGTTCCTGTGGGAATTTTTTTTTTTTTTTTGTAAACTAAGGAATATTACATTCTACTGACTGAATTAATATGTCTATATTATTTTTGGCTAGTTCGCTTGATATGTGATGTTGATCTGAATTGATGTTTCCAAACAGACCATTCATGTTGTCGATAATTCAGATGCCAGTGAGCTGTCCTGGTATGCCAGACTGCATATGCTAACATTTAATGCCAGACTGAACTTGCTGTGCTATTCTGCAGGATGAATCACCGTAAGGAAGAATGGCTCCCCAGATGTATTGTGCCATATGTTTCATGGTGTAGTAAGTAAAAAATCCAAAGTGTTTGACCCACATCTTGCAGTGTAACTTCTACCATCTTCCACAGCTTAGATTCTGGGAACTCCTTTGATAGTAAATGTGTTGTCTCAGTGTAAATAAATGATATGACGCTGATTATCTTATAGCAATCCCCAGCGACATTTCCACTGAAAATCTTGAATTCACCTAGTTGGAAGAATGTGAAGTGTGCATTTACAAAACCAAGATAAAGAAAGGGTAACAGAAGCTATAAGATAACACGTGCAAAGGTCAACCTCCAAAGATCCATGGAACTGGGGGGTTCAACTGGGACATCTTGGGGTTCAACATAGCTCCAAAAGTGTTCTTCAGCATTCCGGTTCAACAAAAATCTTTGCTTAGCTCTCTTGAAGACAAAATAGATTAGGTTTTCACTGTACCAGAACACAAGGACTTCCAAAATTAGTTTATTTCCCTAATGCAGTTTTTCCCTTTGAAGATTTAAAGAAGATGGTTTTTGTCTTGACTGCTTAAATATTCATGGTGCCACATAGGCACACTGATGTCACTGTTATCTCTACCTCCATCCAAGGTAATTAATTTTCTAAAATTTCCTCTTCATAACAAACTGCTGGTTCCTGCAACAAGTGGAAGTTTACAATTGTTTACATCTGATAAATCACTGTGAATTGTTAACTTTGAAATGAAATATTATGACAGACTGGTGTAACACAACTGTTTATTCCATCTCTTGATCACAAATTGGACAAGAATTGAAACACCTGGAGAGCAGCCCATCTCTAGCTACAATGTGCTTATTGTAAAGTAGCTGTACGTTGTATTTTTTGCTTTTTTAAATTACTGTTATTAACATATAAAAAAAAAAACATTTAAATAGCATTAAGGTTGCAACACAAACCAACAAAATGAAGATAGTTCATCTGAATTGTACCGTCTTTAAAATTATTTGAATATTCTTTTTTGTAACGTGTTTGGCCTTCTACTATGTCCTACTGTTTACCACATTACAAGCAGATATCCAGTAGTGATAGGCACCCATCTCTTCTCTATTATGGAATGTTTTTAAACCTCTTCTTCTTAGTTTAATTTCTAATGCATTATTGGAATGACTATATCTTTTAAACCTTCAGCTACTAAATCTAGTCCCAAATAGAGGTATAGTGCTTTATGTCTGAAATTATAAATGTCCCATTGCCTTCAAAACAGGTGGTACCAAGCTGTAGATTGTCTTTGCTTTGTTCAATTCTCAGTTCTGTCTGGGTAGGCTACTGATTCCTTTTGGAAATTATTTGTCCTTCTGTACTATTTTCTTCCTCCTTTGCCTTCAGTCACTAAGAGACTGTCTGTTACACTGTTTGCAAGGAACTTCCAGAAATAAGATGCTCAGCTTGATTCCTTCTGGTGCTTTTTTGAGAATAATGACATGGCATGGAATATAATTCTTACTGTATGTCATATTCTGTAGAAATTGCTGTTATATTGTGTAGTTGGCTTCAACTACAAAAATACATAAATAAGTAACAACTGTCCAATGATTCAGTTCAGGCTGCATTGATTGGGACAACTGATTCCCATGATTCATATCTTCCTAGCTCATCCATTATTTAAATGTTAGTACAAATACATTGAAATTCTTTCAGACCTCTGCAGCTCCCCGCAAGAATGAGCCTAACAAACGCTGCTGGAGGAGTGTCCTGATTGACAGTCCTTCCCCTAGAGACAGTAGAATTACATTCCGGCTCTTTCCAGTGAAAGAGCCAGAGGAAGTATGCTTGAAATTATCACTGTATTTCACCTTCTAGTGTTTTCTCATATGAAGACGATTTCTGAAAAAATCTTGTTTTGTCAGAGGACCAGATGCTTTCAGAGTGATGGCCAGATGCAAATAAACAAACAAGTGTATTTGTGGAGGATATTCATCTTTCACTGCAGACAAACCCAAAAGCTAGAGTCCTTGTAAGTGTCACTCAAGTCCTAAGGGCTTACTTATTAGGGAGCACAATGTTTGTGCTTGGCTTAAGTGTAGCGTAATTTTTTTTACAGAACAAATCTTCAGAACATGACACTTACACCCAACAAGTCTTGCCCAAGAAGTCATACTTGTTTACTCAGTGCCTACTTGGAATCCCAGGCAATATTTACTTTAGCTAAATTTAATGCTCTGAAGCTGTAAATGCAATCTCAGTTAATACTACATTCTCTCCTAAAATTACAGTGTTGAAAGAAAAACATTGTGCTGTAAAAGTCATTAGCAGATCCTGCCTGTGGGGTGGGATGCAAATAATAGAGGTAAGGAAATTATCTCTTGATTCTTTGTAGATGGGAGAGACTGATGGTATTTAGGTCTATCTATCCAAGTATAAGCCTGCATTGGTAGTTTTCCAAGTTCCATGTATCTAAAATCCAAGGGCTTGTTTAGTACACTGATGCAATTAGATGCCCAAAGCTAATCAAGATTTTTGCAGTGCTTTAAAATTAAAAAAAAAGTTTTAAAATAATCCTGCAAAAGCTGCACTGCTTTTGCTAAGCTTCTTTTCTGAACAAGTTTATACTGCTACTTTGTATATTTTGTTTGACCTCCAAAGAATGTTGTTTTCTTCTAGGAGTTTCTGTGGCTGATTATCATCTACAGCCCTCATCTCAACCATTTTACTTCTATTACCTATCATTCATTTTACATCTATTATATTTGCAAATAGTGTGCTCTGTTCCTACACTGTCCTTATTGTCCCTTAACTGCCCCGTGTCTCCTTCCATTCTTATTCTTTTCTATAAAAAACCTGGTTGATCTACTCAACTTTTTTCATCATTTTGGTTCTTAATCTCTTCCTCTTCGCTTGTCATGCAAAGCTACCATGGGGAAAAGTGCTGTGTTAATTTCTAAGTATTCCTTATCTACAGTCTAGCGCTTAGGTAGTGAAATGTTTGCTGGTTTATTGGCTGTCATGACCAAAGTTCCCTTAGTGATGTACTTGTAATTTCTGGTTACTTTTACTGTTTTTCATATTCTCTTCTCTTCATCAACACAGGTCAGGTGAAATTGGGCCATTTAATAGATTCTTATGCAGAGCTTCATTCAGGGATAGCCACCCATCCGTCTTAGCTTCACTTCACCTTCTGTGGTGCTAGAACTGCGTGCATAAAACTTCCTTTTCTGGCCTTGCAAATCTTGTGTGAGGTTAGATGTATAGCTATAGAGAAGAGCTCTATGAATATTCATAGCACTAGTGCTGCTACAGAAGAGGAGAGGAGGAAAGAGGAACCCATAATATACTCTCTGTTCTTTGTAGATCTGCACTCTACACTCTTCTTGGTGAAATTAAGGTTGCAGTTTCCATGTTTTTTCCTTTTATTAAATTCTTTTTTTTCTTTACTTTTTTTTCTTTAATCTTCTCCCTCAGTTTTTATAGTGGTTATGTTGACTCTTCAGCAGTCTTCCCTGGCTGTTCCTTTAGTTTTCATTTGAATAGATCCTCATTTCCATTTCTTTCATTCTTGAGCGGAAGAATGGACTTATCAGGGTTTAACCCATTCTTCTATCACTATTGCCCCATGTAACATATTCCTGTATCATGTTTTATGGTTGTGTTTTCTCCTCGTCATGCTTTGATTCCTTCCATTCATCTATATGTATGACATCCATCTTTTTCAGTCTTTCCTGAATAAATTCATCTAGATACAGGTTTTTCCTCACCTCTTCAGATGATCACCTGCTACTGTATTATACAAGACACTACTGGAAAGATGTATTTTTATATTCTGTCCCTGTTCACTGTCTTCTCTGGTTTTGAATGTCCCCAGCAACCGTCCATTTTTCACCTCACCATATTCAAGTTCTGAAACTCTTTCAGGGCTTCAGAACTTTGCCCTTCCTTCCTGTCCATATTTGTCTTTTTACATTATCTCCTCCCTTTTTATAGTGCTCTGCATGTTTACAGTTTCTACCATAACGGTCTGGACATCTTGCCAGTTTCTATCATAGCCATGATTCCTCTAGGGCCCTCACACATGATTTGGAATGACTGGACTGGGTATCAATTTCCAGTCAATGGTGTCAACTAACTTTCATTTCCCTTGTCATTGTTCCCACTTTTTATCTTCTCTGAAACTAGACTGAACACTCTTTAGGGTAGAAGATTGATGGACCTGTTTGATCATCTAATAGAAAAAGGCCTTGGTGCTCAGTGAAGCTTCTCCTTGCAGTAGCAGAGTGTCAGTACAAATAAATAAGAGTTTTCATT
Organism: Cariama cristata; assembly: GCF_000690535.1. NCBI lineage: Eukaryota > Metazoa > Chordata > Aves > Cariamiformes > Cariamidae > Cariama > Cariama cristata. Next base: position 15,830 of record NW_009626840.1, read on the forward strand.
ATCTCAGTAGTGCTAATTGCTCTAAATTGTACAAGACAAGCTTAGTTTTGGTTTTCAACTTGCTTTTCTTTTGCTGACAGCAAAAATAAACAGGAAAAATATATCTTCACAGCCCCAGGGAAAAAACCCAGATGATTTTCCATTTGTTAGCTGGTACTTGTTCTTTCGTTAACTAAATGAAATAATGTGCTATACATTACATTAAAGGGTCTTATCTGGATTTATGTACTCAGAGGCTTATTACTTATAACAGTCAGAGATGAATTACCATTTAAATAATGGCCTATTCATTAATATACGCACTGAAGTACATAGTCATGTTATGGAAGAGCTCAAACAATTATCATGCTCGCTAATAATATCTCATAATGAGCTGGTACTCAATATCCTATCGACCTTTCTGTACTCTCTGAAAATTGTTAAGGATGAGAGAGGTGTAAGATCTCATGGAACTTTTTTCCCAGAAATATAGTTCCAAAAGATGTGATTAAGTGGTCTATCCTCATCCATTTCAAGGAAAAATAGTCATGGGTATTGTTTATGGTTCTGAAATAAACTAGCAGGCCAATCAGACTCACAAGACCACAGCTAAAGGTAGTACATTAAGTATTAAATACAGTGAATAGCAAAATAAATTTATGAGTCTGATGCTTTTGGGAAAAAAAAATTTCTTTTACGCAGAAGTGAAATAAAGGGATGCTTTGTTTTAATTTACATAGTATAAATTAATATTTATTTAATTTATTTCATATAAATTAATTATGGAAATTACCTTGCACTTATTTGTTTCCAGTCTATACAGACCTGACATTTCCAGGGTTCCAGAGAGCTTGCAGACCTGCAATGTTAATCTGTATGTTAGATCAAACTGTGAGAGATCCAAGGCTCCTGCTGGTTGTAGCCACCAGGCAATGTCTGTAGTAGACTACTCTTAGAATCATAGAATAGTTTAGGTTGGTCATCGAATCCAATCATAAACCTAGCATGGCCAAGGCCACCACTAAACCATGCCCCTAAGCACCACGTATACACATGTTTTAAATGCCTCCAGGCATGGTGAATCCACCATATCCCTGGGCAGCCTCTTCCAACGCTTGACAACCCTTTCGGTGAAGAAATTCCCCCTAATATCTAATCTAAGCCTCCCCTGGCACAACTTGAGGCCATTTCCTCTTGTACTATTTCTCGTTACTTGGGAGAGGAGACCAACACCCACCTCACTACAATCTCCTTTCAGGTAGTTGTAGAGGGCGATAAGGTCTCCCCTCAGCCTCCTTTTCTCCAGGCTAAACAACACCAGCTCCCTCAGCCACCCTCATAAGACTTGATTCTAGGCCACTCACCAGCTTCATTGCCCTTCTTTGGACACGCTCCAGCACCTCAATGTCTTTCTTGTAGTGGCCTCACCAGTGCCACTGGAGGGGGATATCTCTTCCTTAGTCCTGCTGGACACACTATTTCTGATACAAGCCAGGATGCTATTGGCCTTCTGGGCCACCTGGGCACACTGCTGGCTCATGTTCAGCTGGCTATTGACCAACCTCCAAGTCTCTCTCTGCTGGGCAGCTTTCCAGCTGCTCTTCCACAAGCCTGTAGTGTTGCATGGGGTTGTGACCCAAGTGCAGGACCTGGCACCTGGCCTTGTTAACCTCATACAGTTGGCCTCAGCCCATCGATCCAGCCTGTCCAGATGCCTCTGCAGAGCCTTCTTATGCTCAAACAGTTCAACACTCCCGCCTAACTGGATGTCATCTGCAAA
>NW_009626841.1:0-56183 GCF_000690535.1 Cariama cristata
CCGAGCCGCCTGGCTCCGACAGCTCTCTCTGGTTCTCTGCCGGGCCCATGATAAACTTTTTCCTTATTACAGAGATGTCATAAATAATTTAGTTCCGCAAAGGGCTTATTTCAACACACAACCCCTTACTGGCACTGCAAAGTCTCTCCTACCCGCGCTGGCCCCAGCCCTTTCCCTCACACCTAGGTGGCTTTCGAGCAGGACGGGCTCCTTAACTGCTATCGTAGATGATAGCAGGAAAAGATGATGCCTAAAACATCTGTGTGCCAGCCCTCAAATGCCTCATTTAGAAAAGTTAATATTCGTAATTTGCTTTTACCTTTCCATTAATGCTAGTAAAAATGAATTTCTCACATCTACCTTTTCCGTTTTCCTCCCTGCAGTCAACAGTTCACAAAGTGAGAAATTCCACTCTTCCTTTTTCAGGAGGTATTTCAGACTGAGCTGTCTGTGTGTTGACTCATTTATTGAGAGAGATTACTCTGTTTCAGTGATGAATGAAGTTCAGAAGAGTTGTAAGTATAAGTTGTAACTCTCTGGAGTTTGGAAGACTACCTCTGTGTCTGCTTTCCACCTGGCAGGACTTGCGTAGTAAGTAAACAACTTCACTTACTTGTCTGAATGAAGATGAATTTTCATTTTTACCAATAAACTGCAATCCTGGCAGAACGGTGCTTGGACCTAGTATGATTAAAGCAACTGTTTGCTAGATCCTTTTGTTTTCTTCATGAATCCTACACAAATTATGGCACTGTGTGGTGATGTTTGAAAAAGAATTAAATTCCACAAGAAGCTGTTCTTAAAGAGGTAAGATTTGTGCTTTCCTCCCTTTACCCCAAAATACTTGTTCAAATGGCCTGACATTCAGAAGTATCTGTTTGTTTAAAAAAAAGGAAATCACAACCCTTTGCGACCAGATTCAGGCTTCCAAAAGTGTTGATCAAAGCGAGTTACTTGACCAAAATTGAGGATCACTTTGATTTGTCAGCCCCCTTTCATTCCAAAATCTTCTGATGATTCTAGCAATAATGAGGAATAATTATAATGATGCTTAAATACACACAATTTTCTAGTTCATGAGGTATCATTAATGCATTTTACAGAACTTAAACCTTCAGTTTTTTTAAAGATTTTGTTGGCTTCACAATGGCACAATAGTTTTTAAGAACTGGCTTTTATTATTAAAATTCCATCAGTGGCTTTAAGCATGTATGAAATCTGAACGACGTGCTTAAAGCTATTGTTGCTTTGGGCCTCATAGACAACTGTTTTTTTCTATACTTTTTTCATTGAAAATGTCATTCCCCACTATTGCCTTAGCATTTTCCTGTTGAGTATTTCTGTAATCATTTATTAGAGAATTTTTGCCTTTACTTTAAAATAACTACCCATTTCTTTCTGAAAATTAAAACTTTTATTCTGGTCTTTGAAGAATCTCATTATGTTAGCTGACTTTCGGCAAAAGCATTTATCTTTTTCCCCCCTCTTTTTCCCCCTTCTAGTATTTCATTGAAGAGTACTGCAAACCATATGACTCAAATGTAAATACTGTTAGCCTAGAGTAGAACAATTTCAGACAAATTGTTTGGGTTCAACAGTAATGTGAGAGTAAGATTAAGGACCTGTGTTTTGTTTGTTAATAGTAGCCACGAATCTCAGACCTGGTTATTATGAAGTAGCTCACATTATACTGTGTTCTTTAATCCCTGTTAAAAGAGTGAAGGGCTCTGCTCTGCAATCAAGAAAACTTCCAGTATGTGCTGATGTACCAACAAAGAATGAGATTTAGAATTATAAATCTGGTGATAAATTATTTTATCCTTTTGTAGTGGATCATAGTTTCATGGTCTGTAACAGCTGTATTTCTTCTGGATGTGATAGGGTGAAAATAAAAAGTAAATTCAAGAAATGAAAATAAAGAGAGAGCCCCTTCTTTCCTTGTAAAGTGTAGCAGTTTGAATCTCTGTGTGTAGAAGGGAACTGAAACCAGGTCTGAGGAGTTTACTGTATGACCCTTTAAAGTTGCTTCTAACAGTACTCAGCATCCAACTTCTTTAGCTGCTTTCTAAATCTGGATCTGCCTGCCAGTCAGTCTGAAAAAAGGGATGTGAAACACTTCTTTCATCTCCTTACAGTGATTTATGGGATGATGGTATACTTGTAAAGAACTGGGGAGAACGATAAGAGAGGAAGAGCAGCTACAGAGTTTGATGTCATTCTGGAATATTGCTGGAAATGCAGTAGCCTCCTGCCTCTGGCCGCTTTAGATCACAAGAAGTTTCTGACTGTAAATCTCAGGGCAGTGTCTTACAACAGTAAGTATGTGCTTTCTCAAATTGCAAGAGGTTTAGGTAATTAACCCAAAGAAACAGAATGCTAACAAGATTTCTTTTGGCAACTTTCTGTGAAATGCATCTCGTGTGTGTGTGTGTCTCATTTGTCCATGCATGTTTGGTTCACTGGGTGAGCAAGGTTGTCTGTCTTGGCTGCAGAGGTTGAACTGAGCTTATCATGCAGCTTATCTGTCAGTTTTGTAAGCAGAACTGCGGCACAGTCTTAGGACTGGCTCTAGCTTTCATTGTCCGTTAATCTGCTGTTCAGAGGAGTCTCAGAGAAGATACTCCATGCTGGTATTGTTTAGTGGTGTTTTCTGTTTGCCTTTGAAAGCACAGTTGACTTCTTATGAAGCAACTGAATATGAGTTTCTTCATCTCCTCTCCCTCAGTGGAAACATTAGCACTCTCAGCTGGTGTTTATTGGTTCCATAGACAAAACTGTAAGACAAAATTGTAGATCTCATTGTTTTCCAACAGGCTCAAAGTTAGCCATCAAGATGTCCAATCTATCAACATTATGCTGTTGTCATTGAAGGCAAGGGAAGTTTCTACTAGCTGTTTCTACTAGGTCCAGTCTTGCAAAGTTTATACTCTTTGTGGAGGAAAAAAAGCACTGTCCTAGCCTGTGGTAAGTATCTACTGATTTGGGATCTAAGTTTGAGTGCTTCTATAAGATTGTCAGTTTAATCAGAAACGTGAAATACATCTAGTGAACAAGAAAATGGAGGAAGGAAACCCTGCAGTGCTTTCTGAATTTAAAATAAACTTGCCAAGAAAAATGTAGTTACATTACCTGATGTATGAAAATAACTGTTATGATAAAAATGTGTAACTTTCCGTGTGGAAAGCCCTCTTCAGTACCAGGCAATAGTTAAACTGCTCACATGCTCAAAGGAATCTGTTTCACTGCACTTGTGATGAATTATGAATCTGTTTTTCTTAGGCTTTCAGAACAAGCAACAACAATTCAGTTTCATTTTTCCGGAGAAAAGTGAGAAGTAACTCAAGAAAATGACTCTGTTTATTTTTTTTTTAATGTTTATCATTGAATCTGCCACTGGTAAGTATAAATCTTCATTTCAATAGTAGAACCTTCCAAATATTTGCTGAGTATGTGGCATTATCTTGACAGTTGCTTAGAGTGGGGCAAATTTTATATTTTGCAGCTAAGAACAAAATATTAAAGGGTTTGGCAATTTCAGCTCAGCTCTAGACTTAGGAAATTTGGTCCCAAATACCAAAATTATGAAATAAGAAAAGCAGAGATGCTACCTGGAGACACCTGATGATGTTGTATGAGAGCATGGCTGTACGAAGAGCCACAGTAAGGAAGAGAATGAGTCTACTTCTTTTTGTGCCATTCAGAAGTATGGTCACAATAGTTTGCTAAACAACAATCATCTCTGAGAATCTCTGAGAACCTCGGAAGAAATAGAGACTGAAGGCTTATTTTATTCTTCACTATTAATGTTAGACCGTGGTCTCTTTTCTGTATTTTTTAATGACTTCTGTATGCAAAGGTACATTTGGGAAATTTAATTGGAAAAGCAGACTTTGAGGCTAAATTATACACACATAATCTCCTTCCAAGGCAGCTTTCCCAAAGATGTCTGAAGTTTTTAAGAAATCTAGCTACATAATGATTTAGCTTTAATTAAGAAGATAAGAAAATGCAAATGTTAATTCATAGGATCTCTGCTTTTATGGCAGTTGACTGGTTCTGAGGATTAGCCATATTTGTGCAGTCAAACCATATGTGAAGAATTTCTCCTTTCCCCTTCCATTTGTGGCAGCTGTTTTACTGTAGAGTGAGGCCAGATTCTGCCATTTGTGCCCATTTAATTCTGATGCTGTTGGACTGATGTGAAAGAATCTTAGGGAAATGTCCTTTTTTTTTTTTCCCTTCCTTTTCCTTCTGGTTTTACTTCAGTGAGGTAGAATAAAGACTTAGAAAACTGAGTTTTCCAATAAGCATTGCTGGATTAAATAAGTACTGCCGAACCACTCTGCTGAAACAAAAGTCACTTTATAGAAGACCAGCAGCACAGCAAATCACTTTAAAGTCAGGATAATGTAATTTTCTGAAGGAAGTAGTTGGCTTCCTAATGTATCTTTTTTCCTCTTTCTCTGAAGAGAAGCTGTGTCCTCTTCGTACCTCCATCGACGTGCTAGAAGGGGAATATTTTTTCCTCTGTTATCTTGGGTCAATGCAAGAACATTTTCAGGAAGAAGCATACACAATAAACTGGTACAAAGAAAATGCTGGAAAGCAGGAACTGATAAAAGAAACACACAGAATTGTTTCCCAAATGAATTTTCTGGAATTTTGGCCAACTGAACTCAGTGACTCTGGCAATTACTCTGTCAGTCACAGGTGGGTACACAAGCTGGCGGGTGAACATCTTGCTTTTGCATTTGCCTATGAAGAAGCTAGTTTCTTTGTCTTGCTTTGTATTGCTACTGACATCCGTACAAAGGAGGTGCAGGAAACAACATTAACTGCGGTGTCATTTTTCACATCATTTCACAATAACCATCCAGGCAGACCTGTAATATTTACAAATAGCTATAGGCAGTTGCAGGCTTTTAAAGGTTCTGTAAACCTTTTGATAAGGCAGGTAGCATTTCTGCTGGTTTGTGATTAATTACCCAAGCAAAGTGAGTGATAGGCAACCCTTCTACCCACTGCCCAGTAAAAGGAAACATTTGCTTGTCTTCTCCACCAGACTTGTTCTTCCTTACTGCATTGAGTGGATCTCACGCTATGAGGCCTTTCAAGTGGTCTAATTGTACAGTAAAGTAATAAACAAAGAGTAGCATAGCTGAACTCTGGTTTCTGTGTAAACCTTTGCACGCTTAGAGCTGTTCAAAGAACAAATTAAATAATTGGATTTAATTTCTTGCCACTGTAGAACATCATGAGTCAAAAGGAGATATAAGGGTGGGCCTCAATTATTTGGTGGTAATCTTCATTAGACTACCATGAAAGACTAAAGGACTAAATCAAAGGTTTACTACATGGAGTTCTAGGACTAACTTGCACCAAAACTGTAATTCAGCACTTAAAATTGAAGCATTAATTAATGTTAAGCAGATTATTTTGCATGTGATGATTTGTGCTGTTCTCCAGGTAATATTTTTAAGGTTCTTGCCTGGTTCATAAAGGTTATGGGACTGTGGGTAGTGAAAAATGCTCTCCACATTTCTCCAGAAACATCACAGACACAAATTTGATAGTTTACATTTTAAGCTAGACTCCAATTGCTAACTTCCAAATTAACCTGGAAGCTGAAAACCTCATGTTTAATTTTCCATGTATCATTATTATTATTGTCTTACTGATACTATTTTAAAATGTAGTAAGTCACGGGATCTGAAATGCTAAATATTATAAATGGAAAGTCTGCTGGTAGACTATTTCTTTCGGGTTTATGTGATTTCTTTTTAATTGTAGAGTACTCTTTATCCAAACAGTAGGTAAACCTTGAGGAAAATTTTACTCATGTATGTTGAACCCAATCTTAAGAGAATTGTCTTTAAGGGTGATGAGTATGGTAGTTTGGCTACTTTGTTGTGCAAGGTCGTGCAAAGGTGGTGTACTATTGAGTACAGACGTTTGTGTGCAGTAGCACAAGTGAAGCTAGCTGGTTTTGGTGTGTAGGGGGTTAACATTAGATAATACCTGACATAGGCTTGTCTGTTATCATGGACTTGTACTTTTTATATCAAGTCTGATTTTGGCATTAAATTTTGGCTTTATTGATGGCCTTGACCAGTCGTCTATACTGTCACTTCACTGAATATGATGCTAAAAAGCTATTAAATCTAACAACTCACTGCTGCCAGCACCTAACCAGTGGTATAAAATGCATGCTCTGACTTATTTTGGCATGAGGAAGGATAGGCGGAGAGCATACCTGAATCACCAGGCTACTGAAGGAGGTTGTCATAAGTAGTCTAAAATAAAGGACAAAAGAGAGGAAAGCTGTGATAACCCCAGCCTTAATTCAGTCCTTGCGGTTTTGTGGTTATTTTAAGGACTTGGAGTAATGGCAGTAAATCCACAGTAAATTACAAGAACTCTGTAAGATGAATATGAAAAAAATGTAAACTTCAAAACTGGGGGAAACAGCCTTACATATAGAGGAAGGAGATGACAGGAGAACACCTGAAATAAAACTATTAGGATGAAGTTTGTTAAAAATAGTATTTGTTGGAAAACACAAAAATGTCTGAATCCTTTGTGAAATGTCTTGATTTGCTGATTTACTTAAGCAAGAAACTCAGAAGAAAGGTTTTGATTACATCAAAGCGTTCATTTGGAATTAAGAGTTTTGATTTTCTGCTTTTTTGTTTCATTTTGTAGGACTATATTATACTACTACATTTTAAAACTCGGTTCTGAAAGAAAGCATTTTTATTTTGAAAAAAAAAGTTTCTTAATGGAAAGAATATATTTTGATCACTCTGAAACAACTTTTTTTTTTTTTCAAAATTTCTTTCGTTAGGCCTGTACACTCATTTTTCTGTTAGGATCAGAATGAAGGCACATGCCAGAATCTTGCAGTCCCCACACAGGAACAATTCACAGGTCTTACCGCTGGAACAATAGGCATAAGGGGATTTTTTTCGTGGGATTTTAATGGGATCTTGGACTTAGCTTATATGATGGTTCTCACTATTGGAAAACATATTAAAGCAATTACATTTCAGCAAATACAGCTTATTATTTGCAGAAACAGTTTTCTGCAGAGACAGAGGACTTTCAGTAGTCTCTATTGATAGGGAAAAATTGTCGGCTATTGTGGGCTACTGAATTGGCTTCAGATTTAATAAGAATGACAATTAGAATGGAATTAGTTTCAGAGCATTTATAATAGGTTAAAGTTTTGGTTTTGAAAGCAGACATTCTAAGTATATTTTATTAACTATTTAATTTAGAGATAAGTATTTGTAAGCTGTATGGGAAATGATTTTCAGAGTGATTAATAACTGTTTAGGCAGTTTTAGTGAACAAAGTGACAAATACACTTTTTTCAGAAAAGTAAGACAACACATGCTGACAGATTTTGCAAACTAATTAAATTTAGGGATTTTTTTCCTGATATGTTACAACTGACAATGTGCAAGAAGCGACAGGTGAAAATAATGTAACTAGTTTTCATGATGTATTATCCACTTATTTTTGACTTACAGAAGAATCGAGAGTTTTCCAGTTAAAGCAGAAGTGTCCTGCTGAGGAGTAGCATAGATAGCTAAAGTGCGCGTGTGTGTGTTCTTGTAGTAGACTTAGGATATAATTTCAGGGATTAATAGACATCACCTGTAAGCCTGAGTGTGTCCATCTTCAGCAACATTTCTTGAAAAGAAAGGATTTCATATGCACTTCTAGTGGGAGCGGTAAGCAGAAAAACTGTGTCACTCATCTTTGGCAGGATTTCTACTTTGTATGTTTTTTCACAGCGTATATCCTGTGGTTATCAAAGAGAAAACCAGCATACAAAAAAGCGGGTCATCTAGTTGCTCTTTGTTGGTGACCTTGAAACTGAGGGAACTTAGAGGTTCCTGAAAAAAACGAAAGTATAGAGATCCATGATAAACACATGATACATTTTAAGATCCTAATACTGCTTGCTTTTTCAATCTGTTTAGAGCAGTTGAAAGCAGTGGGAACACACATATTTAGAGGTAATATTGTTTGGAAGGCAGAGTGACAGCTCTTGCTGTAGATTGAAATATTGAGATAACGGTGGCTTGTTGCAGTGAAATAGTGAAGGGATGACTTAGAGTTGGCTATGTATCCCGTAAATTTGGTTTATATTCTCTAGGGGCTTTCACTTCCCTGTATCCTCTCCTGAGTCGAACTTCCTTCTTAGTGGGTTTGGTGGGGGGAGTTGAAAGGCTGTTAAGCCAGAAATGGTTTTGTTCCCTGCAAATCGTCACTAAAGAATCTTAGCAAGTGAAAACCAGGATAGAAATATAACAGCTCAGACACTAGCAGATTAAACAATACAACTTAATGCATTTTTTTGTTGAAAGTTGTGTATATGGCAGACGACTAGAAATTATGTAAGCCAAATTCATCTTAGTTTGCATAGATATGGTTTTGTCATCTGCAGGGAGCTGCTTCTTGCCAGATTTTGGCTCATCAGGTAGAATATCTTGATCCACTTTGGGTGAAATCGTCATATTTGTTGGATTGATGAAGATGATGAAGGTATGACCACAGAAGAAAGCCTCTGTGGAGTGACAGTGCTGAGGACAACATGTGACTTTATTGATCCTTTTCTTCCATCTGCTGAATCTAGATAGTAAAATCATATGTATATTATGGCTAGATCTGTAATTGCCTCTCCAGCAGTATTCAGATACTAGTGTGATGCCTAAAGAAACACACAGACTCAGTGGAATTAATTGGAACTAATATCTATGTCTACACCTAAACTTATCTTGGGTACCTTTACTGTCAGGGAGAGAAAGGTGCCTTTCTGGAGCACAAATTATCTTGTCCTAAACCAAGCATATAAAATAGGTCACGTAAACTGCACTCTAAAAGGGTGACTATTGATTGTGGCCCCACTGCTGACTGTGATTAGTAGCTCTGATTTCAATGTGTAAATGTGATGTTGAAGAATAGGTGAGAAGGACTCCACCCACTGTGAATACCCATGCGAGCACATCTCTGATGGAAAAGTTTTGATAAGGTTTTTCCTGTTTGTGATACCATAGTTAACTGATTGAGAAACCAAACCACTATGTTTTGATTTAGATAGTTGCAATTATGAGTAATGAATATCTCAAGTGACCAAGGAGAACAAGGAGAACCTGTGTAGGCTGAAAAAGGGCTACAATTCGAAGAGGATGAGCAAAATACAGAAATACATCTGTTTGGGGAGCTTAAAAAGGGAAGAAAGACCAAATCCAAACTTGGTCCAAATTCGTCATATAAATGATGTCCTAACAGTACTTCTGAATCTTGTAACAGTACAAGGCATGTCAGTCAAGAATGGTGTATAAGCTGATACACTCCTCAGGCTTCCTTCTCCATTTCAACTGCATTGTCCCCCGAGCCCTTCTCATCAAAATGATTCTTGACTAGTTTCAGTTCTCCTGGGAACAATTCCTTTTTCTTTTTTTGGCGACAGAAATATTCAGACATATTTATGAAGATATGACTGACACTGGAGGGAAGTGCTCTGTGATTGCTGCTTTTGCTTCGTCAGACCCTACTTGTTCAGTAAAAAATGAGAGCTTTATGCGCTAATTGTGAAGTCTCGCCCATTAACTTACGGCAGCGTTTGACTTTCTCTTAAGCCCTAACTTTACTGAAGTTAGGCCAACTTTGCCAAAATTAAACCAAAAGTCCTCCAGCTTCTTTTCTTTTGGTAGTCATGTATTGGACATATCCAGCAATGAATTAACTCACAGCTATAATTGGATTTTTTAGAGGAGTAGGTGAATAGAACATAGTAGATAGCTGAATGACAGTGGTCAGCAGCTAGATATTCAGAAGAGGCATTTTTAGAGCATATTCGCCTGATCTTTTATAGATACTGCACGGGATGTGATGACCGTGCTTTAGAAGTGGTAGTTCCTGCCTCTTCCAGTCAACCTGAGGTGGCCAGACACTGTAGATCCCTGATCAGTGTAGACTGAAAGACAAAGATATGAATCCTTTCCAAGATACCTTGTTTTGCAGACATGCTTGAATCCATAAATGATTCTGTAATTCATGACACTTGTGTAGTTTAGAAATATTTCCAAAATATCGCTGCCTATCTGCACAGTATCAAACAATTAATAATGTTGCTTTGTGAACAAAAGCAGAGTTGCCCATCTTATCCATTTGTAAAATATGTAAAAAATTTTTCAGTTACTGCTTTAAACCTTAGCAATGCAAAGGAGATTAAACCCGCAAAATCACTAGCTGATTCAAGGTCCTAAAACTCTTTTATGATCACTTGTAACTATGCACCATGCCACAGATTGTTGCATCCTTGTTCTGGTTGATATAGCATACATTGTCATATTTCATAGATATAATTGTGTTGTCAAATGCTTTGTGATAGATGATGTAGTTTAAATAACCTCTTTTGTTATCGGAAATAACACACAGTTGGGGGTGGAAAAGTAATAAAGGGGAATATAAATAGTTAGGTCGCTGTAGATGTACTTTTTACCTAACAGATATATTAAAGAATTTATTTGTATTTTATTGTGTAACTCACACATTCCTTTAGCAAGCTCTTAAAACGGATTTTGCTCTGTGGTGGTTTGTTTTTTTTTTCACAGCAATGGAAAACAGAATTTCACAGTTCAGAAGTGGACCTTGAATGTACTTGAAAGAAATAAAAGCAGCTGTTTCAACAAAAATCATTTAACTACAGAAATTAAAAATGCTGGAACTGGTCTTTCACTGAAATGCAGTGGATTGTCTGGCAATGAAAATGATAGCATAACATGGTACAAGGTAATTACTGAAACAGTATCACTCAAATCATTAGCTATAGAAACAAAACATCTGATTGCAGGAAAAATTAATTACAAGCAAATTTTTAGAAGCATCTACAAACATTGTTAAGCTTTAATTTCTCAGGTTATTAGGGAAAAAAACTTCAGACAGATATGCAAAAGAAAGCTTTTCTCTGCTCTGTGATATGTTAGAAAAATGTACCTGTAATCAGAAATTCTTAATAAACTGGTAGTTTGGAATGATAGAAGATCTGATACACATCTCTGTTTGCTGATTTAGCCAGCTGCTACTTTGCTGATACAGATACTATCCTGACACTAAATGAGGTGCCAAGATATTTGTTTTACGGTTGGCATGTGCTTGTAAAGTAATTGCAAACTTTTCAATTTTGCTGTTCGTTTTAGGCAAATCATCGGTCTTCTCTCTACCAGCTTTTGCCCAAGCATAGATGATAGTTGTGTAAGCACCTGTAACTATTGGGTGTTGTGCTTGTCTGTTACATGAAGGACCATGAATAGGTTTCTTCCACCCTGTCCCTATGCATCGCCTTGACCCGTGCTCCTTATTCCTCTCAGGTGTCCTGGCTGGAGTAACAGACCCTGCTTACTCCATGTTGAATTAGTTTCAGGAAGAGATTTTGGCTGCTTAGGTACGGGCATCTGGATTCTGCCTGGCAGAGTGAACCACAGCCCTGCTTCCTTGTCCTTTGGAGCCTGGGAGGATAGGACCATTGATGAATAGGGCCACAGGTGGATATGTTTTCCTCAGTAAAGGACCATACCCCAGACTGACCTATCTCATGACTAAGCTGAGTATACCGATGCCTAGTATTTTAATGCCTGTGTGAGACAGATGAAGCAGCCATCCTTGCGCCTAAATATCCTTTGGTGGGTGATTGGGTGAAAATTTTCAGAGCCTTCGTATCACACCTTGAGCTGAGCTAAAACAGGACTGGTCACACATGCCTTTTGTACAAGAGCCTGGTAGTAAGCATATACATCCAAGAAATGTCTGTTCAATGGATAATTTCCAGCAATGATCATTTCCCTTCTTGATCTAAGGTAATTCAGACCAGAACCAAACATTGCTGCGTTTTCACAGGACACTTCACTTAGTGTGTGCTATGAATTAAAAAAAACCCCAACCAAACAAAACCAACAAACTGGAGTTTGTTTTGGGGGATAGGGAGGGTAAACAAATGTGAGTCCAACTCTCGTCACCCTCTGAGATGGTAACTTTCCCTATTGTTGAGGCATTTTGCTTTAACCTGAAAGCTCCTCATAAGTCTAGACAACTTTTGGCCACAAGCAGGTGACACCTACAAACCCAGGCCATCATTTTGAAAAAAATAGATGAGTGCATTTAAATTCCTCGTACATTATCTTTATACCCAGGTGCTTACTTGGAATTGCAGTGCTGTCAGCTTCTAATGGATTAAATGTTCAAATGTTGCATTTAAGTGACCATGACTGAAAATTGGACCCTCACCTCTCTTGGGTCAGTTAAATGTCATTAAGATAGTGAAGGAGTGATGGTGACACTTTGTTTCAAAAATCACATTTAACTTCTTTAAGGTTTTGAATGTATGTTTGTGACAGAATGATATCTTCTGTCTTTATTGATGCAGGACTGTAAGAACTATGAAAATCAAACAGAGCAGGAACTGGATTTTAGAAACTTAAAAGTACAGCACTCTGGGATATATACCTGTAAAATTTTAATCAGTCATGAGGGAAAGATGTACCACAGCACAAATACAATTAAGCTGGTAGTAGAAGAAGGTAAGAAAGCTTTCTGAAATTTTGAAGCATGCTTTTTGATTCTCTTTACTATGGAGATTTTTAATTACAGTTCTCATTTGATAAATATATAGAAGGGTGATCTGAACTATTTTACAATTATTTCAAAAATAAAAAAGCAGAAGAAGGAGTTTATATGACATATTATCGAAATTGGAAAATTTATTTACTATGTTTCCCCTGCAGTTTTATTTTTTTCAAAATTAGCTGCTGTAAGCTGTACAATCTTACCAAGAGTTTTAGAGAACTATTGTAAATTCTGAACTGTATATATATACATGTGAAAAAAACACAGGACATACTGTGTTTTAAACTACTCAATAATGCCAGAGTCCAGATATTGTTCTTTGAATTGCAAGACATGTATATGATTAGTTGTAGAAATAAAGCAAATGTGTAATTTTTACTGTGTTATAATGTAGGTAAGCTATTACTTCAATAGCAGTACTTCTTTGTATTTTAGATGCACCAGAGGCTGTAAGTTTGGAGATAGTTGGACGCGATGAAGAAATTGAAACAGAAATAGGTATGAAATTAGTACAAGAATCTTTGTGGTAGCTACTGCGTATATATGCTTTTGTTCTGATCTCTTTATGATTGATGGTCTGATCAAGTGTAATCAAACTAAGAATTGTCTGTGCACCCTTCTGGATCTGATCCATCCTGACATCTGATTGTGTTTTGCCTAGTGTGTTCCATGACTGATATACAAGTACACTAATTGCACCCTTTTACAGAGGCAGAACCTGAGGTTGCTTCTATGACCAGCAAAAGAAAGTGGTGGTGATGATAAACCATCTCTCCATGGCTTTCTTTTGTAGATAGCAAACCCCATGGAGCGATGTGTGAAAGACGTCGGGTTTGTTCAGCGAACAGCAATAATGAGTAATCCCCTTAATAACTGATGCAGTTGAGGATGTTACTCAGCAGGGAAATGAGAAGTGTGAGGGCTGACAGTCCTGGCAATGCGAGCATGAAGATCTGCTGCAAAGAATTGGTTATATTGTCAAAAGCCAAGACCTTCACTGTGCTTCTAGCTGGGAGTAGGTTAGATAACATGGTCTGCAGGCTTCACACAGGGTTGGATGGGATCCAGGATTTTGTGACTGAGGCTGTAATTAATTTTTAAAAACAGAAGTTTACCTGTCTTTTTCCTCTCCTGTGCCTGAGGGCTTCTCCCATCTGGTTACTTAGTCCTTCCTTTCCAAGTCTGAAAAATATTTACCCCCTCTGTTGCTCATACATGTATCTCACGTATTTGCTCACCCAGGACCTCAGATGCTAATTTTAATTCCTTCCTACAAAGACCAGTTGGTAGGTCCTTTTTCCAATGGTAGTACCCCAATCCTATCATGCCTCATATCGCCCAACCTTCCAGTACAAAAAAAAACTCTTTCTGCACATTTCTTCCCACTTACTGTGCTTGTCCCAACCCTTAGCAGGTTTCAGCATCAAATGATTATGAACAACCTGTCTTCCATCCCTTATATGCCTTGATAAGGTCATTTGATGAGGTCATTGAACTACCTGTTGAGTGATGAGACAGATGGCATGGTGGAGAATGAAGGGAATTTTGGATGAGCTAGGTCCACAGTCTTTCAAACCTGTCATTGTTAGGTGGTGTTCTATAATATTTCCCCCCAAATAGCTGTTGTGTGTGGTGAAAAAGCTGGAGTTGTGAGGTACATGATACTGGAAATTTAGGTCTGTGTTTCAATCTGCACCACTGTGATTTGGATTTCTAAGGTCCAAATCTAAGATGGGTAGGTTTTCAGCTGGATTCTGTTTTAAAAGTTTTGAAGCAGTTCCACTGGCAGCATCCACTCTGATAAACTTGACAAGTCAGCTTATAATGTGTCCCCTTAGAGAATTCTTGGGCAGGCCTCGCTTACTGGAAAGCATTTGTGCATGATGGCCTGAACAAGAACAAACATGTCTTTTGTGGCTTAATAAAGGGCGTTCTGGATGTGTTCCCTGGAAATGATGCAGACGTAGCCTGGAAATGGTGATGTAAAGTTGCAACTAACCTCAGGTCAAACTTGCCATGACAAAGTTTAAAATAAAATGCCTTGCAAATCATTAAATCTCATACTCACAGAGCTGCAGCCTTCTGCCTTTATTTTGCCAAGTATACAGCTGTCTTTTTAGTTTTACTCTTTCTTATAATTAAATGAACTCTACGGGTGGTTCCTGTCACTTCCAATTAGTCCTTTGAAATGGTACAAAGTAGGTGACTAAGTGACTTGCTCACATATTCAGGATTATGCAGATTTCCAGATGTGGTGCTGGGATGAGAATTTCTTCTGTGAGACTTCAGTAGGGTCTCTAACAGGTGTTGGTTTTATTGAGTAATAGTGTGTAGTTTAGTTATTATAATCAATTGGTTGTAATTCCCCTGACCAGTTACTTACTTTTACCTGGCCCTGGGGCACTGGTAATAGGTTTTCCTCTCATTCTCTACCTGCAAACATGGTCTACTTCATAGAATCATAGAATATCTCAATTTGGAAGGGACTCGCAAGGATCATCGAGTCCAACTCCTTTTAGTTCTCTAAAGCCTGAAATTCTCTGGCCTATTTAAACTCTTCTGGCTGTGACAGTTTATCTGAGAGAAAGCAGTGGATGACTGTCACTCTGCAACAAGGTGCAACAGAGCCCTGTGTGTGATTGCCAAAGCCGCCATCAGTGCAGGTGGAACACCTACGAAACATGGTGCAGGGGCTATAAAGTCCAGAAAGGAGCACAGCTCATGGGATACGTTGCCTGAAAAGCTGACATTTTACTGCACTGTGAACATGAATGCTGCTTCTGACTGGATCTTCTCTTGTTATGCCTTGTTTAGGTAAAGAAGAGATACTCAATTGCACAGGTTTCTTGGGTTATGATATGCAAGAAGATGCCAGCCTCTACTGGTTAATTAATCAAACATTTCCAAAAAAATGCACACGTATCCCTGAGAATGAACCTTCAATATGTGAAGAAGAGTTCAAAAAATTACAGTAGGTTTCCTGAAAATACTGCACTTTTGTTTGTATATGATAATGTCCTGCACCTTGTGGAACTGCAAATTCAGTAAAACCTCAGTCTGAGGTTATTTTAGAACCTTTTTGTCAAAATCTGCCTCTCTGCTGGTTGTAGGTTTCTGTACAGATAGTGTTGCTAACATGATTCCTTGTTGCAGGCTGGGAAACAAGTTCTATGTCACAAGCCTACTACGGATTAAAAAAGTAACAGACGAGGACATGCATCATAATTTCACCTGCGTATTGCAAGCTAATGAAAGAACACAAATAAAAATAGTGAAACTGAAGAAAGGTACGGTATAATCTAGGAATCATATTTCTCATATGTAATTATTAATCATGCCAGCCTTCCAATCCTGAGGGTAGGATTTCAGAACATCTCTCCAAATCTGTCTGTGAGCATATGAAGGTCCTGGTCCATCTGGTGCTGGATCTAACAACCCCCTGGGTGATTCCTGCTCTGAGACAGGGGCAGCAGGGGTTGCTGCTACATCTGCTGGAGCAGGTGTGTGAGGGCTCCATGGTTCAATTGCTGCTGCTGTGGGCTTAACTGGGGAGGCTGAGCTATGCTCTGACTGATCCCTGGGCAGCACTTTGTTGGATCCCGTGGCAGAGCGTTCCCTGGGCTCTCCTACTCGTCAGATTGGTGGCATCATGAGGGTTAACTACCCAAAGCTTGGTAGAGCCCGGAGTCTGCTGTTTGGATTGCTTTGTTTATTAAGCAGCTCTTTCTAAAATTAAAATCTGAGGTTTTGGTTGGTTTTTGTAGTTTGTTTTGGTTTATTTTCTTTTTTTCCTGGAAAGGTCAATCTTTTATGTTCCTGATAATGTCTGAAATGTTCTTGTTGATAGTTTCTCTCTTGTCAGGGTCCCTATCCTTCTAACTATGGAAAGCTGACCTCTACCATGTAGTAGTACTTCACATTTATAGTCCAAACAGCCTGGAGGTTCATGGCAAATGGGCATTCCCCTCTTGTTTTCCACCTCTCTCACGCCTTTCCAAGCTTTACTGGGAGGAAATATGTGAAAATAGACTACTCAAAAGATGATGCATATAATAAAGCAAATGAAATAGACTACAATGAGCATGACTTGACAGTGACTTCATAAAGACTTCACAAAGATTTAAGGGTTAAAAATCTCTATGTGGAAGTAAAAAGACAAAGATAACAGAATAATAATTAGAAAAACCCAACCCAACCCAAATGAAAGCCTGAAACAGACTAGAGACAGAAGGAAAAAAAAAAAAAAAAATCTTGGGCAAAGATATTAAAGAGGACATTAAGGACTGTTATGGGTGGACTGAGAGAGGGGTGAAAGGTAGAGAATAACAGGAAATAATAAAGAACCTGAAGAAAACTCATCATAGAAGTGAGTGACCATCAGTTTGGGACGCTGTATATCTATGAGGATCTGTAGTGTCTGTCTTGATCCCACACACAGTTCATTTATGTGTGTGGAGGGTGTGTGAATGCGTGCCAGATTGTTTCTCCAGTATTTAGAGTAATCCATGTTCTGTAGTTCTTCTCCATCTCAGGACAAATGGCATGCATATGTGATTGAATTATTAACAGGAAAGGATTCATATCAGCATTGTGACTTTTGGGAGTGATTTTAAGATGCCATCAGTATTGAATACAGCAATCTTGTCATGTAATTCTCTTTGTTAAGGCAATAATTTCCTGGGTTTCTGTTTTACAGGGAACACCCGAGATCTGCCTGTGCACATATTTACAACTGGAATGGTCCTTGCTGTACTGTTTCCATGTGTTGCTGTAGCTGCGGTGTTTTTCTGTGTGATGTTTAGAGTCGACTTAGTTCTATTTTACAGGAACATATGCAGAAGAGATGACACTGCTGGAGGTATGTCTTGGCTAATGCCAACATTGAAATAAGTGTATTGATTAAAAAATAGTTTCTGGTAGGTTCTGCAGAACAGTCACCTTTGAGGAAGAGACAAATAAATCCAGGAGTTTTGTGAGTAGAAACAGCAAAGAATATGTAAAAGAGAACTTGATGGTCAGGTGCTAAAGTGAGTTTGTTACACACCTGAGGCAGTAACAGCAGATGCCTCTGGAACAGTGGAAGTCCAGAATCATAGAATCGTTTAAGTTGGAAAAGACCTTTAAGATCATCAAGTCCAACCATAAACATAGCACGGCCAAATCCACCACTAAACCATGTCGCTAAACACCACATCGACACGTCTTTTAAATACCTCCAGGGATGGTGACTCCTACTTCCCTGGGCAGCCTGTTCCAGCACTTGACAAACCTTTCAGTGAAGAAATTCTTCCTAATATCCAATCTAAACTTTCCCTGGCACAACTTGAGGCCATTTCCTCTTGTCCTATCACTTGTAACTTGGGAGAAGAGACCGACCCCCACCTGGCTACACCCTCCTTTCAGGTCGTTGTAGAGAGCAATCAGATCTCTCCTCAGCCTCCTCTTCTCCAGGCTAAACAACCCCATCTCCCTCAGCCGCTCCCCATCAGACTTGTGCTCTAGACCCTTCACCACCTTTGTTGCCCTTCTCTGGACTCACTCCAGCACCTCAAGGTCTTTCTTGTGGTGAGGGGCCCAGAACTGGACACAGCACTCGAGGTGCAGTGTCACCAGTGCCAAGTACAGGGGGACAACCACTGCCCTGGTCCTGCTGGCCACACTATTGCTGATAGAAACCAGGATGCCGTTGGCCTTTTTGGCCACCTGGGCACAGTGCTGGCTCATGTTCAGCTGGCTGTCCACCAACACCTCCAGATGTTGGTTAGATGCTGTTCAGATGTGTTCTGTTCTGCCATATTCTTCATCACAAAAGTTGACGAAAGTGGAAAAGTTTACAGTTATCTCTCTGTAAAGAGGATGAACACTCTGGTGTTGTCAGACAGGCAGACTGACAGAAATTTTTTTTCACCCCACTGATGCCCTTCAGTGAGGTGAAGGTTAAAATGCTTCCTTGACTGTAGAGGCCATTGCAATGTTCATAAGTTTGTCACTAAATGCATCTAAGGAGAGCAGGAGAGCACACTCCTGGTATCTTGCCAGGCAGCGTCGCTGTGACCTTCACTTAAGGAGCAAGCCTGACAGTTACCCAATTCTGGGTATAATTTTTCTGAAAATTGTGTTGAAAAAGCTTGCTGTATATATGCACCTGATTTTCTTAGCTCTCCTTAGTCTCCAAATCAACTTGAATATAGCTTGAATAAACTGCAGTTGTTGGAGATTTCTCAGTCATGGGTGGACGTCATTTATGCCTGCTTAATTGTTACCTGTTGATGTTAGCTGTCACTGCGTACACTGGCATACAGGGAGGATCTTTGAGAACCTGGACTAGGCCACCCTGGAGGAACTGATTATCTGATACTAGGCAATGGATTTCCTACCCCTAGAGCTCTTGCTTGCGTAGGGTTTCATGGGCTTTAGTTTGTACTCTCTCTTATGAACTACGTGTAGTAAAGTATCTGGAAAGGGAAGCAAAGAAGTACAGTGTAAGATGCAAAGCTATTTGTGCCACTGTATCTATCCAGATAGTTGTTCTGTGGTAAGGTTCAATTAGATATCATGCAATGTGGTACACCTGGCCTCTGAATTGGTCTTGGATTTTGTGTTTGTAAATTACTGCCCAAAGCACGACTGGACACAGTATACTCTTATAATTAAGATAATACATTGATTTATTCTCTTTTGCCAGTACCCGTTCTACAGAACTACTTGATAGTCTTAGACAAAGAGTAAAATAAATGTGGAAGTCTGCACTGTCACTTAAATAGCATTTTTATCATGTTAAAAACACATTTTTTGCTTACCTTCATTTTCTTGATCATCACAGATGTGACATTAACTGTTAAATTCATGTGTTTTTTTTTAAAAAAACCAAACACCTTAATGTAGAAAGGATATGTTATTTTCAAATATTTGCCAAATGCAATCAGAATCTTTTGTATCAGATTTAAATTGATTCAGGACTTTTTTTGTTTGAAGACTGTTTGGGATATCACAGGAAAGAGCAGGAGTTTCTAGGTGCTTTGCTACTGAGACAATAAGTTTGAAAACCAGAATGGTGGATCAGATACTGTTATTTCTAATGGTTGCTTACAGGACAACAATTGGTGATTTCTTTCCAGATGGAAAAGAATATGATGCATTTGTGTCTTACCTGAAAGACTGCATTTCTCCTACTGAAGAAGAGAGAGAATTTGCTTTGAAGATATTACCCATGATATTAGAAGAAAACTTTGGATACAAGTTATGTATATTTGAGAGGGATGTATCCCCTGGAGGAGGTAAGTGTATTGAATATTTTTGTCATTAAATAGGCACATGATTTTCACACAAAATTAAAAGTCTGTAATTAGAAGGGATTCTTTCAAATGTGTTGTACATTAAATGAAAAATGTATCATTTCAGTCTAGACTATGTGCATGCAAAGTTTGCGTGCACACATTTTATGTATTTTACAGATATATTTATGAATTGATATACACCTATACACATATACACACACACATATCTTTAGTTACACAGAACCAAGATGAACAGATGGAAAAAAGCTAGCATGGAAAAAATTAAGGTGAGAACAGAGAAGATGTCAGATGTTTCACAGTAATCGCGCTCTTGCTCTGCTTTTGCTGAGAGCAGGTGCCTATGAATGAACTCACATTTACTGCACAGAGCAGCTGGTGTCTCTGGTACTAGTTATTCTCAGGTAACTTGTATGTTTGCAGTATCTTCAGTGTGGTGGTTGAAACCATTTTGTGAATGTAATGGGTGCTATAACAAAATAGAAATGAGAACATGGAATTTTGTTTCTCTAAATGGCCAGTGGATAGAATTTTGCAGGTGCTTGGAAAAAAGATACTAGGGGATTCAATTTAGTCCAAAGATCTAGTTGAGGAATAGAATTTCATTGTTAAAAACACAGAACAATAAGGTCAACCGCCTTGACAAGGCAGGATCTTGTCTCCTTGTATCCATTCCTGACGTATTTTTCTAACCTGAGAGGTGCCACAGCTCTCCCAAGCCATTTTTAAAAAATGTATTAAAAAAAGGCTTTCTGAGTATTGTCCAGTTCTTTCAGTAGTTTTAGCTTATTTCCTTTTCTCTGCTCTGATACATTGTGAATATGGAAAACAAAGTATTTCCTTCTATTCACAGGACCATCTAGTGTGTTGTAATACCCTTGTCAGCCTCCTTCTGCTCTCAGTTTTCTCGTCTTTAGTTGACTCCTGGAGTTTGCTTTGCAAAGGCCTGTTTTCTAGATCTCTGGTCTCTGTAGACCTTGTCCCATGGTGCTGAAGCAAGCACAAGAAATTGTGCATGAGAATTGAATATGGTGCATGGGTGTTTGAAGCATATCACCATTTGATTTCATTCATCGCTTGTCATGACAAAAGTCATGGGTCTAAAACACAGTTGGAACTCATTCTATCATCACATGCTAGTCTTCTCAGCCTTGGATTACTGGCAATAGATTTGGGTATTCGGTGACATAAAGGAAGGAGCAACCTGAGGGCTACTGAATATTTGGAGAGAGGTTGCTGTTGGTGACTTTCTGTGGAATCACTCCAATAGTGTCTTATCATGAAAGAGCAAAGAGATGTCTGGTTGGAGGGAAAATAAATTCTGCTGTAACCTTCTATCCATGTGACTACTGACAGACAGCTGTCTAGGGTAGCTGGAGATTGTATGTAGGTTTTTGTCTGCTCCAGAGAACAAACTTTGGCCACACCTGAGATCATTTTTGCGGACTTGTCATCTGTAATGCGTATTAATCTCGGCTTAGGGACAGGGTACTTACATGCTGTCACTTTATAAGGGGATCATTTTTGGTACACGTGCAATTGTTAAAGGATAAGTCGATTCAGTGCCTATCCTTTCAATTTAGTTTAATAACACATTTATCTTTAATTTGCAGCGGTTGTTGATGATATCCATTCATTCATTGACAAAAGCCGAAGATTAATCATTATACTGAGCCAGAACTACGTTTCTGACAGAGCCATGTATGAACTTGAGAGTGGACTGCATAAAGCCCTAGTTGAAAGGAAAACTAAGATCATATTAATTGAATATCTGCCTATAAGTGACTACAATTTCTTGCCAGAATCACTGTCTCTTTTACCATCAAAGAGGGTTGTGAAGTGGAAAAAGGATGAATCTCTTCCTGTGAATTCCAGATTTTGGAAGAACCTTCGGTACCTGATGCCAGCAAAACCTGCCAAGATAAACACCAAAGGGCACTATAATAATCATGACGTAATCTCAGAAGGAGCTCAACCACGGGCTGAGGGCTGGGACTTTAATGCAGTCGTATAACAATTCTGGAGACAGATGATGCTGCAGAAAATTGCGCATTTTGCTAACTAATAGAAAACACAAACTGCACACTTACTTTGGGAAGATAGTGTTCATAAGACGCCAAGTCCGAGAAGAATGTAGAAATTGTAACAATGGCTAGGATGATGTTAACCCCAATGCTAAATGCTATCCCAGAGAGAATTTCCTCAGCAATCTAGACCAGGAGCAGAAGCACAATGCAAAACATTTTGATTTCATATTTTCCAGTAATGTAGAATGACATTAGTTATACTTGCATACTTTTTGAGGTCCCTCAATAAATATGTCAGTATTTGCAAAGTATTATTATTTAGATGCTCTAGGTTTTGTATTTTGGTGTTTCCTAGGGATCCTGCTTGGGAGTAGACCCAAACGGCTCCTGCCCCAGAGAGCTTGGCATGCAGACTTTGGGCAATGTCAAGCAGAAAAATCAAGTGAAAACAGAGAAAATGGAGGTTAGAAAGGGTAGGGCAGATTTGCTCGGGCTTCAGTATTCGCTACTGTATTCACAGTAGCGAATACTGAACTTGGTATTCACTACTGAGTTGTATGTGGTCTAGACAGGCCAAGTGGAAGTGATTTGGAGGAATGGTAAAAACAGTTTCCATCCTCCTGTTTCACTGAGAATACTGTAAATGCACATTTTGGCAGGTAGAAGAGGGGGATAGGATAGAGATAATAGTATTTTGATCATAGACACTGGTATCTACATTATACCTTTAGCTGCCTTCAGCTGAGGAATGTAGGGGATTTATGTGAGAATGAAATCTCCAATATGTACATATAGTCCTAACCCTTTGGAACACTTGTACTTAGCATAAGTTTTTAAAACAAACTTAGGAATGCCATTCAAACCCATGATAATCCTCCCAATTTATTAGCTGCCTGGCAGAAGATACCAATCTGACATAAATTCCTGGATAAAACGGAACTGTATTTCCTCCTAGTACCAGTGGGAAGAAATCAATGGAGGATCATTTTGGACGATCTGTCAGTTTGCTGGGAGGACCATCAAGGCTCAGCCCACTCTCATCATTGTCTTGCATTCAGCTAATGCTAGTTGAGAGGAGACATCTCTGACACTGACACTTAGATCATGCAGCTGTAGTAGAGGAGCTCCGTTACCTTCACAGTGCACTTGAGAACTCTGTTGGAGTGCTGGGTGTCATGGCAATGTCTCAAGATTCATGAGAATGAAATACCTTGTTGTTTGTCAAATATCCCATAATCAAGCATAGTTTCTGACAAATGTTCAGGTAAAAGTAAAGGCTAAACATTAATTTACGAAATGGAGACAAGACAGTTACCAAGTTAACACGCAGATGAGAAGGAACAAAGGAATAAGGCACACGTCTGTGGTGTCCTTCAGATGAGGTCCAAGAGGTCTTCCTCTTCCTGTCAGGCAACTAAAGAGCTCTTGAAACATGCTACTCAGGGAAAAGCCATTCTCTGGCTTAAGCTTTTACTGAAGAGGATTTCTGCTCTGTAGATATGTGTGTCTTTCCATTTCCAAATCTTTCTCCAGGTTCAGTTCTTCTCTAGCAGTGTTTCCTGTGATTTGTAACCACAGATCAGTTTTAACATTCTCCTGCAAGACTAATGATTGCCCTTACTTCAGAAATGTCATGGTACATACTGGGCACATCCATTTCTTCGCCAAACAGCTGACAGAAAAGTTAGTAACTTTCCTGGTACTTAACTGAGGTGTTAAGCTTACTTCTCAGCCACATAGTTTTTCATATGCTGTCATCAATGTATTGCCTAACAACATAGCGTCAAATGTGTTATACTACGCATGTGAATATGGACAGTGCACATGGTTTGTTAAAAGCTCTGGACTGAGCCTACCCTCTATGAGAATCAGCTGCTATAAATTGAGATTGAATTTGCCATGAATGTCCCCTCACCTCAGCTTGGAGAGATGATGTGACTGCATATACCTGCTATACCTCAAGAAGCTGTACCCTGAAGATTGTGAGATCATACAGAATTTGACCACACTGAGGTTTTACAGAATAACAGAGGACTATACATAAGGAAGGTTGAAAGCTAAATGACATTAACTCCAAAGTTGTGTGAATGCCAGCAAAGCAGACATTCAGATGTAGTACAATGAACTACTCAATATCTGTTAAAGGGCAAGTATTTTTGCACAGAATAGTATAGTGACACAGTCATTTAATCTTTATAGCTGATCCTCACTGCCCATGCAGTGGTAAAAGGAGACAAGGGAAATTAAGGATATGCATACTCATATTAACACCAGATGTTGTTCTTATTGCTCTTATATCCTGAATCACTGACTTCAGTCAGGGCTTGGAAATGCCTGCTTTCTGTTTACCAGTCCCTAGAGAAAAGGAGCTGCTAATATGACTTTTATAGACTGTAGTTGTCTTGATTTACCTTATCATGTATATGTCAATTTATAAGTGAATTCACATGATAGTTGGTTTGAGGTAATGGGTCATTGCAGTGATTTATATGGCAGTTTTTGTTCCATTTTTGCACTTAATAAAACTTTATTTCCCCCTTCTCCCATCTGTGGCTTCCATTTTAGCTGCAGTTAGACAGCAGTAAGTGTCAAAAATCAAACTTATGTAAGAAGAAAAAATGCAAGAAAAAGCAAGAGTGTGGTTAGACCTGCTCTCCACAAGCAATAAATGTCTCATTTGTACTGTAGAACAATTTAAACAAAGCCAAATCCAAACAAGCAATTGGAATATGTAATTTCCCAGAGAAGGGTGCAGATGGGATCAGTGAGGAGACTGCTGTTGTAAGTCACTAGTCTTGAAGGTTCTTGTCTCTCTTGCACGTACTACAAGGTGTTAGTATTGTATATAGTATCCGTACTACAGTGTAGTATTATCTAAAGGCCTGGAAATGTAGGTTGGCGAATTGTAGTTGTCCATGTGCCCTGTCCTGTGTGTCCACCTTCAGTGTCTGCACGAATTCTGGAGAGGCTTTTTGAGTGAAAGGGTGCCTGCAAATGGACACTATGTCTAGTTCCATATCTGTAATTTCTTCCTGCTATAGGTACTTCTGCTCCTGCATTAGCATCTGCATTCTTTACAGAGATATGAGGAGATGTAGAACTTGTGAAACAGGAGTAAATGCCCCCCCTGAGCAGCTGTGTCACTCCATATCCAAGCCTAAGGACAAATCCTACCTCTTCCACCACTCTCCAGATTGTAAAGAAAGCAAGAGATTTGCAGAGGGACTGGAGGACAGAGGGAACTGTAAGATTTGCTGGTTATATTGCAGAGCAACTGAAGATGTGTGCAGAAGCAAGCTGTCGATAGTGTGTTTACCAAACTAGAAGTTAAACATGACTGTTGCAGTCAGCACAAAAAGGAGAGCTCTAACTGGGATGCACCTTGGGCACAGGACTATTGTGTGTGCAGAGCAAGGCTAGTCGTATGCTGGATGTGTCAGACCTAAAGGCAATATGCAGCTGATTTGTGCAGGATGGTCCAGAATTCTATCTGTCACATCCAGAAATTGATAGATTAATGCCTCATGTGTTAAAGGTTGTTAAAAAATGGCAAGAAAATAAAGATTAGCAGGTATGAACATGTGTCTGGCCTGGAAGGTTACTCTAGAACTGTGGTTATATATTGAAGTTGTCCTTTTCTATCTTGATTTCTTATAGACAGTAAAAAAAAATTGGCTTTCATTTTAGAGATGACTATGATCTGGCTTGCACAGAAGAGGCAACTTTTACGTCATTAAATCCTATATATATATCACTGGAACAGGCTCACCAAGGAGGTGGTGGACTCACTATCCCTGGAGGTGTTCAAAAAACGTTTTGATGTCATGCTTCGAGACATAGTTTAGTGAGCTTAGTAGGCATGGTGGCATTGGGTAGAAGGTTGGACTTGATGATCTTTGAGGTCTCTTCCAACCATAACGATTTGATGATTCTATGATTCTATATATTTAATAAAATATTTGAAATGTCACCTTTCCTGAGGAGATGCTTATGATATAGTTGAAAAGTATTCAGTGCTTTGAAAAAGAAGAAGTGATTGTATTTTTGGGAAATAGTTTTCTGATTTAGTAGCTATAATTAGATAAAGTGCCTGAGTGAAACAGTAGTTACAAAGCTTTCTGTGATAGCCACAAGTTACATAAAAATCAAAATGGAAAAAAGACTCCGTGAGAATCTATACCAGTTTTGATCAACTCGTGACATCTTGCTCTGTTTCAGCAATCCAAATTTCCTGAACTTCAGTGAAAGCAGCTGCAGATAGACCACAATAGTCTCATTTTTTATTTTCATTGTCAGCTAAATTTATAAACAACTCATCACAGGGATTTGTCTCTTATATTGCATTGTTTGATCTTCACTCTGGTCTCTGTTGGTGAGATATAATATGTACATTAGCAAGATATACCACAGTCCAGTGTAATATATTTGTAGCTTATTACATATCAAATAGAAAAATAATAGAGTTCAGTACACTGATGGCTTAAGGTGTTTCTGAAAGATAATCAAGGAGCTTCACAGTTTACTGCTCTAATTCTTTTGACCACTGTCATAGTTAAGCCAATTTCAGTCATGTGCTGGAGACCTCATTTCAATATGTGGTTACAAAACTGTTTACTATGCATTGCAGGAAAATTGTATCTGTTTGAGGTATTTTGACTATGGTGAAGGAATGCTGTTCCATAAGAGGTTCCAAAACTATTTGTAATGCCGTACGAATCTGAGTTTTTAGAAACAATTGGTCAAATTCAGACGTGACTGTGTCTGTTCATGAAGAGCTGTCAGTACATACTAGGAATAATCTGAATATCCCTAGCAAGGAGATCTCTTGAGGGTCCTCATTATGGGGTACACCTCATTTCTGAATCGCATTCAGTTGGAGACTCGAGCCTAAATATTCAGCTCAGCTATGATAGCAATGTCTCTATCTGTGTATACTGGCTTAATATGTAGTATATTAAGCATATTTATTTATGTAGTATTTAAGGAAGATACTGCCTTTGGGGACTATCAGCAAAAATTCAGCTACAGGGATGGAACTCATATTTTGGAAATAAAAATTTATGAGAACCTCAGGATTGTTGCCAGCTGCCAGCATGATGAAGGAAATCAAACAGTGCAGTGCAAATACCAATGAAGTGCTTCCAGTGAAGGGAGACCTTGAGACCTGCAAGGCAGAACCATGAGGATCACCAGAAGAATCATGTGAAGGGATCCTAGAAGAGTTTAAATTGTTCAGGCTGGTAAAATGAACAGGGAAAGGAATAGGAACATTGTCAACAAATGCATCTAGGAAAAGAAAAAGCACTGGAAAGAAGACGAGCTGTTTAAGCTAGGGAACGGTACTCACACAGGGACACATGGCCGTGAATAAATTTACGATGGGCATTAAAGCCATTAGAAGAGTAAGGTCTCCTATGGGAGCAGTGCAGAAACTATTCTGACCTACTTTTGTGCTGGAGCACAGTAAGTTTCTGAAAGAAAACCCATAATACAACAATGGTCATCCTTGTCAGTTTTATGTTTCTTGGCTTGCAGTAAGCAGGCTAGACTATCATGGAAGGCAAGAAGGGATTGCCATGGAATTTGAGATGGTAGACAATCTTTTCTAATTAAACACTAAAGATTGTGAGAGTGAAAAGATTTTAAAGACCTGGGTCGCGAGTATTTGCTTTGCTTGTTCTTTGTTGGCAAGTGACTATTCTGTTTTTAGTACAGCCAAAGTGCTGCTGTGGCACTAGCCATTAGCCATGTTACACCCTGATGCCCAAGGCAGAATGCACTGCAGCAAATTTGTACTAAATAACACTAATTTCCCTTATTTTGCAGAGGGATAATAGGTGAGTTACCGTACTGCTCTATAAACTGCCCTTGACAGTGCGCCATTTCACCGACTACATAACCTAGTACAAAATAGACAGAGGTTCATGTTCGGATATTGTTCAGACACCTCCTGTGGCAGCAGAACCAACACCACTGACTCAGTGTAGAAGATAATTGGAGCGGAAAATTTCTTACCCTCTTGGTGTTAACCATAGCTGGGCAGAGGAGGAGGTGATGTGTAAATGTGTTGAGCTAGAATAGCACCAGAATACTAAGACGTAATCCTCCCAGCACTGTAGGACTGCACTACATACACACTGAGATGGTGCATTTTCCCCCCAGCTTCTCAGCTGGCAAAATGCTTGAGCAAAAGTAAGATGGACAAGGTAAGATATGGACCCCGACCTTGACTTTCCACAGAGGTGGGGAAACACCATTTCCTGGAGCTATAGCGTAGAATACACTAAATGTGTGAGTGGGAGGATGAGTGAGTGAGGAGGAGGAGAAGGAGGGGAGAGAGAGGAAACAGGGGGGTTATTCTGGAATGATCTTTTACCCTCTTTATAAACTTGCTCTAGCAGCAAAGGATAAATATGAATCTGAGAAGTATAGGTGTGTGAGGCTGCTTTTTTAGCATATACTTTTACAAAAAAGGAAGGGGTGAACGGAAGCAGAGGCTCAGCCAAATATTTAGTATTATTTGACAAGATTTTCATCCAGTGTGGTAGCCAGTATGACATACCACTCAGTCTTCTGGCAGCATGGCTTTCAAAAATCTATGTGACTGGCGCTTCTGGTGTATTTCTAAGATCTGCTCTAACTGTTGGACTGCTCTACTAAATTTTTTGAGTGTAATAAACCTATTACTTGGAAAGTATGACAACTAGTACTTAAAATGAATGAAATCTATTTTGTGTCTGTAAGATGCATCTTTGGGAAAGAACCATGTTCTCTTTCTGATAGTCTGAGCAATGGTTTGCAAGCAGCATGGGCTTGGCTTTATCTGTGTTGCACTCTGTAATTTCTTCAAGGCAAGAGGAAAGTAAAATGTTTGTGTTTTTTCTAGTCAGAAAGGACACCTTCAAAAAGCTTAACTCTTTATACTGAAACCTACAGAGATATACTGGAGCCTTTTGTAACTTATAAACCAAACATATATTTGGTATTGAGGCAAAACACTGAACAGCTGTATTGCCAGTGGGCTCTGTTCTAGAAAGAGCAGAGAGCTAAATACGTGGTGGAAGATGAGAATATAAATCCTGTGTCTGCAAATGCTCAGAACCCAACAAAATCAAGCATTAATACTGATCATTGCATAAAGGAATATGTATATAAGCAGAGGGAACATTGAAATCCCCTGTTATGCAGCAAAAAGCCTTTTTTAGCTTCTTGTTGTGGAAGTAGAGTAATTGAGCCAATCTGCAGTAAAGAGAGGGAACCTCACACAAGGAAAGAGGAAACAAGTCCAACTGTGCTTGAAATAACTCTGGTGCAAACCAGACCTACATATTCACATAACCTCTATTGAAACAGGGAGAACTGAGGTCTGAATTGATGACAAGGTGCTCTCAGATGCTTTTATGTAGTTTGAGTCACTGGGCAGCGCGTCTTTTATGGGTTTTGTATCCATACAGGAACCTTGAAGAGGGGCTGGACCGTGTGGGGCTGTATATGCTGAAGTGCTCTGCCTGCCTGGCAGATCCAAGGGGCAAGTCACAGATAGCTCAGATTCATCAGAGCTTCTCTTTTCTCTTTCTGCCAAAGCTGCATTTGGGTAACCAACAAGGCTTAACTGGGAGGACACAAAACACAATGGTGTGTCACAGCCCCCTCCTAGTGCCCACTTGCAGTGGGTGTCGAAGGTAGCTGAGGAGACTAAGGGTAAGGACAACTCGGCTCTTACAGTGAATAATACTCAGTAAGGGGCAGAAGTGTGATTCTCTTTTAGATTTCAGATGTTACACACTTTTTAAAGCCATCTAGTAGCAGCCTTTGGGAAAAAAAAAAAAGAAATAAACTTTTGCCCTTCCTCCTCTTGAATGAAGCAAACTAAAAACGCATTTTTGCACACAATGCAAGTAGATTTTAGAACCCAAAATGCTTTGATCTTTTACTAGGGGCAAAGTTTTTTCCCCTGTTCTTTTTACAAGAAAATGACCCGGAAATTTTGAACCTAACGCAACTAAACTGAGAAAGGAAGGGATGGTGACAGTGAGGTAGAGGAAATTCCTGTAAAGGAAACAGACTCAACACAGTGCACAGCTAGAACTAACCACAATTCTTATCATGTAGTGTAGGATGTGCAGGTAAGATTTTCAGATAATAAATTTTTTTTTATTATAACTTTTAGCTTCACGTTTTAGCCCTCCCTACCCCATCTGCTTGACAGGTGAGTTGGTTTTATTGTCTTTGAATGTACCTTTTAGAGTAAATTAGTTTCAATTGCTTGGTCAGACAAAACACTAGCATCTTAGTAAGTAGCTGAATTAGATTTTTTTTTTCTTTATAGAGATGGTGAAGCTTTTTTATTCTGTGTGGTTACTACTAATCTTACTCCTAGAATCAGATTGTGTTTACCTTTCCATTGATGGAAGTCCAACACAAGACAGAGGAATTGATAGCTCTTACACTGAAGTGATTTTCATCAGAATCTGAATAGTAGATTGTAAGGTTGTAGCATGCCACTCTTGACTAGACTTCAGAGATATAATGAAACTTGGTGCAGCTCTCAAGAAATTGATTTTGATTTCTTTTTCTTCTATTTTGTGTAAATACAAACAAAATGCTAGAAATAGATAGAGAGATTTACTGTTTTCTTGTGAGAGTCCTTTAGGAGTTGAAACGTAGGCAAAATAATACAGTTCTTATTCTTCTCTCTTACATTTTTTTACCACAGGAGATTATGTTAAGACCATATTAGTTTCCTTTGTATATAAGTACTTTCCAATTAAATGGCGTCCTAAATCCTTAGACTAAGGATAGCATAATATGAGTGTGCACATGGCAGGAGAAGGTGGAGAGAATCTTGGTAATACGTTGCCCAGAGTAGAGTGCTTTCTTTGTCTGGCAGATACTGACCAAGGGAAAATGAGTCACTGGATATATTGGGTCACCGAATCACTTTGAGTCCACTTGCAGTGCAAATACACTTGGATGGTTGGTTTAAGATTGTCCTGTTTCAGGTACCTCTCTCCTTTGGTAATGGCTGTCTGCTTCTGCTGTGAATTTCTCTCTTCCTGTCAAGCACACTTGCAAGATGACACTTCTTAATTTGACATGCTACCATGTTTTTTAAGCACTATAAAAATGCAAAGTTTCTGAGGTTCTCTAACTAAAGAGTTATTAGTTAGCAAAAAAATTGGCAGTGATGTATTGCCATGACCAGCAAAAGACAATAGATAATTATAGAGATTGCTAACCAAAGCTATAGCATTCATTAGTTAACCTCCCTTTCTCACTTCTTCCCCATTCGTGGTGACCTTTTGAGCTTGAAGAGGGTATTGTTGGCGTGACAGTAAACTGGAAAGCAGAGAAATTATACATCACTGGCATTATTAAATGCTTTGTGAATGGCCACTTGATGTGGTTTTGCTACACATCGCCTGCGTGTCCCCGGTTACAGACTAATGGGAAACTGGGAAGTAAATGCTTCCACTGCTTATCTTGTGCCAGGCCAGGCACTCCTCAGGTAGCTTCTGATGACTTAATGGCTTGAATGAGTCACCAGAAAGGACCAGAGCTGTAAGAGGAGAGGAGCTGGACCATTTGACTGGGATCAAGGGAGAGGAGAGTGGGGAGGATGAAGAAGTAGATAAGAACTTCCCCATTACATCAGCTCACTGGCTCAAGGGACTGCAGCACAGAATCACACAAGGCTCTTGGGTCCTGCTTGCTACTGGCATCAGTATGCCTTTGCCACATGGGCTGTTGGGTGACATAACTCAAAACATTGTCCTCTGTTTTATACGGTATTAATAGGGCTAGAGATGCAGCCCTAATAAATGTGTTGAGAGAAGTCTTTGCGGTTGTTATAAACCCAGATTCAAGATTCATTGATGCTTTTGTGGTGGATAAGACAGTCTTCTTAAAGCTTAGGAGGGCTTTTGCCCAGTGCTGGTAGGAAACTGTCTTTTTATTCAGACATACATATTGGCTTGGAGTTTCAGGATGATTTTAAACGTATGGGGTGATGACAGTTGACAGCAGCTAATCTGTAACAAAGCACCAGGATGGGTTAAGACAAATGAGTTAACCTACTCCATGTGACCTCTGAGCGTAAAAATAGATCATTCCGTTCACTTGCAAGGAATAGAGACATACTGAAGAGAATGGTGACTAAAGTGCTCCTCTCTACACAGAATAGCTGCCTGAAAAAGTGCAGAGTGGGAGTTCTCTTCACCTCTCTTGCTAGCTCAGTGTGCACTGGATGCTCTCTTGCTGCCTGCCTGTATGAGTTGTGTCTGATTTGCATGAGGTGCCAACAGACAAGGGACTAGCCTTTGCAGGACCTTTTCTTTTTTTCCCTTGGGCTGACTCAGTGTCTCTCTGGCAACTCTGCAAACGCAGAGTCACTCTGTGACCAAATGAGCAAAGAAAAAATAACTCCGTGATGTCTCAGTTGCACAATGCAGAGTTGCATGATGTGAACATCAGCAAAGCACATGACCTTTACTCCTGAATCAGGTGCTCCAGACATGTGAATCACAGATGTTGGATATGTTCTTACTAAACAGCCAAATGAAGCCATGGCGGTTGAATATGCATGCTTGACAGCCTGCTTTCCCTCTAGCCCTGTGGCTGAGAAGACTGTGGGACACAGACCAAACCTCTTAGTAGGAGAGGCAAAACACTTCATACAATAGGGTTTGGGGTTTCACCTTGAACAGGATGCTGTAATATAGGGGTCTGGGTGCAGCTGAGTGTTTTGTGGACCTACTCTCAAATCCCGGGGAAGTTCTGGGTCTCAGCTCATGGATGGCACACCGCAGAGCTGGTACCTTCTGATGGTGTGGATGTTACCCTGTTCACCGGGTCTCTCTGCTAGGGCCATTCAAGCCATGCAGCACAGCACTGTGGTGCAGAAGTGAGGCGTGATGTTGCGCACGCAGCCAAGTCTTGGAGGAGAAGAAGAGTTTTTTAGGTTGGTCTGCTGACCCTAATGGACATCTTAGTGTATGTCCATTTTAGCTGGTAATAAAGCCCAATAGAAGCATGTCTCTTGGGTGAAAGAGTTGGAACCAAAGACCTAGTGTCCACGCAGTACATGCTTTGAGGGTTTTAATTCTGCATAGTTCTACTCCAGTCCCATGGATTCAGTGCCATTTGCAGCTGCAGAACATCTTCAGATTTGGTTTAATCACAAAGGAATCCAGTTTACACACTCCAGGCCTGGTGGCCTTCAAGATACAACAGAGCTCCATGGATTTTGGTGCCAGTTACGCCTTTCTCAGTCTGTTGCTGATAGTTGTAATTAGATAAATGTTGATTTTGTTATTTGGTATCTTATATCTCACCTTAGAGGACAGGTTCCTCTTCTAACAGTAACAGCTGCTGAAAGACCTGCATTTCCACTCCAGATGTGGAGTTCTGCATTGCTGTAGGTGTAGCTTGGAAATCCATCTGTAAGCAACTCTGTGCAAGATGTATTTAAAGAAACTGTTGCATATTCTTGAATATCATCTATCCTGCATAGTATGAGTAGGAAGAGTGCTGCAAAACCCATTTTTAAAAAGCACAATATCTAGGAAATACTGTCTGGTAAGTTTTATAGAGCTACATAATAAAATATGTAATTGTTTACCTATCTTTTTGGAGTATTATTTAGAAAAAAAAAATCTATTTTCCTCTTTTACAGAGAGCAAGATGATTCTTAAAGAAAAAGTCTCAGAATATCAACCAAAATTGATAAAGAAAATCATGCTCACTTTGTGCTGGATCCTAGCATTGTTTGTCAGTGGGGCAGAAGTTAGAGACATTAATTTGCTAGGTAAGAGTCTGCTGTGGTGAGGTTTGGTGTTCGTGGTGCTTTCTGACAGCTGAGAAAAGTGGATCTGCATTTTGCCATGCTTTCATGAGTTTTTCCTGCACATGTTCGTGCTTGTGTGAGGCAAACAGCTGTTTCTAGCTTTTCTGCAAGCTTTTTAAGTATTGGTAATAGAGTTTACCTTAAATATGATTCAAAATTCAGTTCCCTAATGAAAAGGGCAAATGTAAAAGAGAATTTCTGAGAACCGAATGGAGCAAATGAATTGCTTCTGTGACTCCTTGAAGTCTCCAGCAGCTGGTCTAAGCCTGTCGGGGGCAGAAGGAAGAGGAAGGCAGGGTGAGACCGATACATCAATGTCTTCCACCCACACGATCTATGTGGAGGAGCTTGATCCAGTTCAGTTTGCAGAGAGAAACTGAAACTGCGAAGAGTCTCCCAGGTGGGCAGGCGAGGAACCGAAGGTTTCATGCACTCCCTTCTGCTGAAGTGAAATCCTGCCGTACTTTCAAGGGTTACCACATCCTGACTGGCAGGAGGGGATATACAGCAAGGTCAGTCAGCCTTTAGAGAATTCGGGGTTAGGATGGGTGACCACAGCTTTCAGAATCCAAAAGTTTGTTTAATTTTAGTGACGGTAACTGAAACATCAGAGAGGAAAGGTTTTAAAGTAGTGAGACAATAATGCTTGTCAGTATTACCCTAAAGAGGGAGGGTGGTGGGCAGGCTCTGCTTCTTCAGGTTCGTGTCAGTCCCTTCTCCTTTAACATGAGCAGAGCTAGAAGAGCTGCGTCTGCTCTTCTACAGACTTGAGGTTTTATAGGTTAGCACCCTTGTGAAAATCTTCAGTTCACTAAAAATCTTAAGCTACTTTCACATTCGGCTTTTCAAAAAGGCCTAATAAACCTTTGGAAACTTTTGAATAAACTTTTGAGAACACTGACAAATTTCATGTTTAAGGAAATTGATTTTCTATTAGCCCAGCATCTGGTCACATAAAAAATTATTTAACATAAAGAAAAGTAAAATTGTATTTTTGTAGCATTCCTAATTATTTTTTTTAAGTATGAGGGCTGTGTATTCTTTCAGGTGGTACTGATATCTTATTGTCATCTTTTTCAGGATGTTCCCATGTTGAACCTCAAATGTGGTATCGTGCAATTAGTGATGAGGAGTTTGTTTTACAATGCGCTTTACCAGATAGAGATGCTACCCACATTTATAACAACTCACTTGTAAAACAACATAAGGTGAAATGGTTCTGGCGTCAGAAAGATAAAGACCCACTGAAGGCTATCAAGGAAAGCTCTAATCCTTCTCCCAAAGGGGATGCACTTTGGTTTAAACCAGTAAGGGACAATGCTTCTGGAGTGTACATCTGTATGATATGGTATGTAATGGAGCAAAAGGCTTATATTTCTATACAATAATTAATTGTTTTGTTTCATTTTGTTTTGTGTATTAAATGTTTAACTTTTTTTCTGCATCACTCAGGGAAAAAGTCCTATGTCTCAAAATTGTTTTGGAGGTTCAAACAAAGAAGGCAGCAAAATGTTCAGGTTATGACACAAATATGCTATATCTTCTTGCCGACAGTGGGAATTCAATAACTTGTCCTGGGACAAAATGCTACAGCCATACAAAAAAGCCAGATGTGAAATGGTACAAGGTAAGAGTGACTCTCTTGAGCATTCAAAAAAGCTTAGTGGAGGTATAGCCTTAGGTGTCATTAATGCTCATGGGCTGTAGGTTCTTGAACTCTTCTTTGGCAGGTAATGCAGCCTTAAAAATTTAACCCAAAAGGAGAATCTTGAATTGCTATATATCAAGTCTGTAAGAGTTTCAAAGAAATTTACTATACCCAAAATATTATTCCATGAAGCAGAAGCCTAGAAATGCTTTCTCTTCAGTTAAGAAATTGAAGTAATTGAGAATAAAAATAGTTTTTTTTATAAAACTGACATATGCTATACCCAAAATATTATTCCATGAAACAGAAGCCTAGAAATGCTTTCTCTTCAGCTAAGAAATTGAAGTAATTGAGAATCAAAATAGTTTTTTTTATAAAACTGACATATGATTGAAATTTAAAAGTTTAAGTTTTGTTTTGACATCTAAAATTCTGAAAATATCAAATATACCAAAGAAAATGTGGCTTTGTTAGAAACAAAATTATTTTAACATTAATGTTTCAAATTGTTCTTTCCAAGACTCCTGTTTTTAATGAAACACTATTTCACTGAAACATTATTGACTTACTCTTTTTCAAATGACCACTGAAATACCTGCAAGCTAAAATTTATTCCTATTGTGTTTGTAAGGATTGTAATATACCGTCTAAGCGTGTATAAATGAGCAAATGAAAATGAGATTTCAATTGTGCATTTTACTGCCTAGTTTTATTTACGTTATTAATTCTATCAAGTAGAATTATAATCTGGTCAAAGTTACTCTACATTTACTTTCAAACTTTAAATGAGGTATATCTTTACCTACATCTTGATCTGAAGCCCTCTGAATTTAAGGAGATTCTTTCCATTTTGCTTTAGTGGATTTTTTTCAGGAATTTGATTTAGGGAAAATTCTTAGTGTCTTAGAGAATATGAATACGCTAAGATGAAAAATAGGGATACTTTTCAAAAAATTGTCAGTTTTCATCCTTTTAAAAGTAGTGACAGTGTTGTCAATCTCAGACAATCCAAACCCATTATTTATTTCTCATAAAAGAACATGAAAATGTTTTCAAAATAATTTATTTACAAAATGAAAAATACCCAGTCCATCAGAAAAGTGATCCTTTTTGTTGCTCTTTAGTAACAGGAGTTTAATTTAGCTTAGATTCATGATTTCACATTTCAGCAACCACAAATTTTAAATAATTTTTTAAAAAGACAATGGTATTCACATATTATAGACTACAGTTTTTTAATATAACTGGCAAATGTCCTCAGACTCCTAATAAGTCTTTTTTGGGGGCTTCAGTGGAAAGAGTTTGACTTAGACCTACTGCCACGGTAATCCTATCCAAATATCTGAAAATATAATTTGATAACAGCAACAACAACAAAAAAAGGACTTCTAATTCCT
This sequence comes from Cariama cristata, assembly GCF_000690535.1. NCBI lineage: Eukaryota > Metazoa > Chordata > Aves > Cariamiformes > Cariamidae > Cariama > Cariama cristata. The sequence goes on from NW_009626841.1 coordinate 36,849, forward strand.
CGATATTATTTTCTTTTCATTAGGATGGTCATCAGATAAAACTTAGGAAGAGCAGACAAAGCCTAAAGCTTAAGAATAGTGAAATCCACTTGAATCCAACCTATAAGACAGATGCTGGAATATATGTCTGTGATTATACTCTATATGACAAGACGACCAAGTGGACAGTGAGAACAGCAGTAACAGTAGAAGTCATCGGTGAGTAATATAATAACTCAGAGTAAAATACCTGAAATAAAGTATATTTTCTCTATTCTTTCCTAGCCTATTTATATCTTTTTTTTCAGGCTCTAGTTCTGAAAAACCCATAAACTGAATTAGCTACACAATCATTAAAATCCTCTTCCAAGTACTCTGAGGACATCCTGGGACATTGTCTAGAACCTCCAATGTTCAGTAATAACATGTAGCATACAATGCCATCATTTTCAAGATCTAGTTCTGCCTTGGATTTATTGTAGTTCCTAACAGTGGGGATCAAATCTGCAAAAGGATTTAGATGTCTTGATCTGGGAGTAGAATTCATGAAACTCCAACTGGTGCCAGTGTTCTCCATGTATTGTATGAAGAGTGTTATTTGCACACTAGGAGGAAGGAGTGCCAACCCTGTGTGAGAAATGTGGACAAAAGCAGTGTATCTCAGTCCTACCTCTGTCCCTGAAGTAGAGGAGTGCCAAGCCTGTGTGAGAAATGTGGACAAAAGCAGTCCTACCTCTGTCCCTGAAGTAGAGGTTTATATGAAAGTAGGAGTTAGATAAAAAATTGATCCTTGTGAGACCTTAATTTTTTTCACTTGAGAGTGATGAGGAAGGTGATGTTGGTGGGATCACTGCCCATCTCCTACGTAACTTTTTAACAGCAGATGAAACAGGAGACCTGTGGACAATCTAACTAACGAACAAGCCATTTGTTGTTGCGTGTGCTGATTGGGGGCGAGCATCACTGCCTGCATGACCTGTTCTTTTAGGCTTTGTATGGATTACTAAATAAAACTGGCCAGAACTCTGTGGCACAGTGATATGGCATGGCCTTATATTCTCCTTCAAATCACGGTAACTTTTTCCATAATATTCACTTTACCCTGCTGCCCTTCAGACGAAGCCCAGATACTCTCTGGCAGAGTGCTGTTGGGCAACGTTAACACTGTGCAAGAGCGTATGCTAGCAACTCAGGATCAGGAACAAGGGAGACTGTTTAGTTTGATTAAAGAGAGATGTGGTTATGCTTTTCTCCACATATCTGTGGTTGAGTGCTCTAAGGCATTCTTGTCAGACACTCCAGTCACTCCAGTCAATCACAGGTCCCAGAGGAAAGCGTAGCTGCCTCTGTTCTATATCCTGAGCTGGATGGACCCAGTACGGCTGATTCCGTGTGACAGCTGCACAGGACCTATTCTCAGAATCCTGGTGGGAAGTGGGCCACTCTGTGGAAGGGAGAACAAGATTTAGGGAGCGAAAGAAGGGTGTCAGGTGAGGCAACCTGGTTCTGTGGTCTAGTGAGGATAGCACTCCTCTGAAACTACATGGTCTAGTGAGGACAGCACTCCTCTGAAACAGCTGGTCCCTTTTTTGCAGACGTTTGATGCATCTGGTACTAAGGAGTCATGGGAAAAATATATATACCCCATCAGGACAGGGCCTGGAAACCACGTCTCACCAACATTTTAGACCTCCATGTGCTGGGTTACAATGTCTAGTGCTCTTTCACTCTTCTTTTTGTCTATATTCCCACAATATTTTCCAAGCAGGCATGGACTAGCTCTGCTTTTATTCTGATCTAGCTGAACCTGAGCTAACGCACTGTACTTCTCAGTTCTTTTCCCTCACTTCACAGCACAGTCAGGAAAACACTTCAAAGGTGCCATATACATATGTACTCCCCCTGAATCTTGCATACATTTCTCTACTGTGGCTTGGTTTAAAAAAAAAAAAAGAAAAAGTGTCATGTGGCACCATTTCCTGCAGTATGGGACTTTCCTACAATATCAGAGCTGTGGGTGAACCCCTTCAGGCTGTTCTTCCACAGCCTGGGTAATTGCTTAGTAGATTGTACGAACTGTGGGTGTCATTATCTGTGCCCTTTGGCAAACCTTGTTTTGAAAAAAAAAAACCCACAGTTATTTTAATACAAGCACTTATGGTTGTGAATGAGGTGTGTGTGCTGTATGAGCCTGACAGGAGGTTTTGCAAGGGGGGCTGTAGTTTCTGAATCCTAAATAACCTTAAGTGCAGACTCAACGCTGAGCTGCTCAGCTCATGTAAATGGCAATGCCTCAGAATAACTGAGATAGCAGGTCTTTAAGTAGCTACCTAAGTTTTGTGGTCAAAATTCCCTTATCTGTGCCCCCTCAGACACCTCAACAACTGAAAATCATCCTCTTGGACTTAAGTGTCTAAATTCCACCTAACATTTGAAGAGGAGAATTCTGTAAGATATTTTCTCTGGTCTTCTGCACTGATGATAGCGTTATAGTTATTAACAGTATTCCTGTTAATTGCAGCAAAAAACACTATCCATCCACCAAACTTCTTGTATCCCAATGGTGTGGTGATCCTTGAAGCAGAGCTTGGTAAGTGTCAATTCCTCATCTGAAAGCGAAAGAAAGTGTTTAAACAAGGTATTGATAGATAACTATAGGTCTTGATAAAGTAGAACAGCTTTGCTCTCTAGGAATATAAGGATTTTATATAAAATGTAGGGGGTTTTTTGATATATATCTTCATGGATATTATACAGATCCCAGGCTATTTAAGAGTAAAATATTCTGGTGACCTCCATGCATGATTTCCCTGTGCTAATTTGTTCCAGGAAAGCCACTTGAATTGGAATGCCGTGTACAGTTTGGGTTTGAAAGAGTTTCTTCAATGAGGGTAACATGGAAAAGAAACAACAAAGAAAATATAAATGAGGAATTGAATCAGGAAACAAGGTAAGAAAAAACCTGAGTAGTCTGATTAGTACTACAGTCACCAACTGTAAAAATCCTTCTACAATAACTTTACTTGAATGCATTGTACTGAATGCATTGTCCTTCAACATATTGATGTGTACGTCCATAAGCAGGTGGCAGGCACCTGCACTTCACACACAGAAGCACATATTGATGACCATAAAGTCAAGAACTTAGACTTTCTGTGCAATCTTAACTCTTCTTCCTAATGCTTTAGCTCATGGACAGCTTCAACGTGAATGATGCTTGGTTGCCTGTGCCTACATCAGCTGTTTTCAGGTGTTCTCTCTGTTGTGCCTTGCTAGCAACTCACACAATCTGTCTTTGGAAGCTGTCTCCAAGTGGGGAATAAACCAGCTTAGTAAAACAGTACTGTGGACATTGAAAGGAGTTTGGGTGCCTCAGATGTTGGGGTGCCTTTATTGAGTCAGTCTGAGGACTTGTAGCACTGAATTTTGGGACAATGAATTTCATGAGTCTTCCCTGTCAAGAATTAACCAGACCCTGCAGAGAAGCAACGTGTAGAGGAAAGGTTTCCTGTGACTTGGAGACAATATAAATAGTTACCATGCCTCCCTTTCCTTCCTCTGCTTTCGTGTCTCATTCACTTAGGCGGTGTCCAACTTGAACAAGAAACATCATGGAGGCAACAGAGGCAAGTGTGTCTTTCACTACACAGCACTGAGTCACCTTTATGGGAAGACTTTTCTGTACACCAGGGGAAGCAAAAGCCCTGCTGTCACTGCTAAAATCAAGTCCTTAATAGGAGTCATATGGGAAAAAATAACAAATGATGATATCACACACATATGCACGCACACGCGTGCACACACACACACTCATGAGGTAGATTGGAAATTGGATTTTCCTAACTTTTGAATGTTTAGCTTTGTAATATTCTTCTTACCAAGTTTTTAGCTTTTTGTGTGCATACAATTTCTGTTTGTTTATTTAAAAAAAAATTAATTTAAAAAACATTAAAAAACATTTAAAAATGAATAAAACATTCCCAGCAGACTTTCGGTACAGGTTGAATCCTTGCCCATTCTCCTGCCTGTTTTTCTTGAGTTAACAGAGGTAGGGCCATGGCAGACTGCCATTTTGCAGTGCCAGGATGAGAGGCGCCTTCAGGGCCACCCAGAGACACCTGTACTTGTGGCTTTGAAAGAGAAACATGGAGATTTAGAAACTCTGGGTACTATGGAGTGGTTGCAGACACAGATCTGTTCCCCTCAGCTCTCAGTCAGCCCCAAAGGGATTCCTCTGTTACTTTTCCATTTCCTATACTTCCATCCCTTACATCTGTCATATTCTGTTTGCCTGTCCTGTCCTTGGGCTTTTTACCCCTCTACAAGAGGCTGTGCTGCTCAGTCTTTTTGCCCAGCTGGTTCTCTTTTGGGGCTCCTTTTTGAAGTTTCATTTCCCTGCATTTCCGCTAGGGGAATTTTTTATATCTTAGAAAAACACAAATAGTCTTGTAGAAGTCAAAGAGGGCTATATATTTAAAACTAGGTAAGTGCTTAAGTATTTTGCTGAGCTGATGAACTAAGACTAATCCTTCCAGTCTGCTGACCTTTGATGTTAGTATTTTCTTACAATGTAAAAACCAAACGAAAGTTCCAAATCAGAATATTGCATCACTGTTAAAAGTTCAAGTTGAATGTTAAGTAGTTGCAAGCTCCTCTTTCTTTGTGTTTAAGACATTTGGAGACTGTGTGAATGAACAACAAAGGTACCATGCAAATACATATTTTTTTCTCTTTAGTGTTTATCCGCAAGGTTTAAAGGGGCACACACTTCTTCATGTTGCGAAACTGAAAGAAGTTACCGAAAGGGATCTCAAAAGCAACTTCACGTGCTTTGCCGAGAATTTGGTGGGGAATGCCACCGCTGTGATCCAGCTGAAAAGAAAGCAGAGAGGTAAAACTATCGATGGATGACTATTTCCCCTTGAAGACTCATTCTGATTTACTCACTGCTACAGATCCATTCCCCATTGACACTGGGTTTTTAGCCAGCTGCAGAAGTTTCCTGAAGCTGGATGGGAAAAGTTTGGTTTGTCAGATGTCTAGAAAGGCAGATTATTCTGAGGACTACTCAGAAAGATGGGGGTATCTGGGGACTTACTGCAGGCAGGTGGGCCAAGTGGAAGCTGGAGATTAACTGGGAGGAAGAAGAGGAGAGTAGCATTTCTGAACTTTAATACGCAATCTACTAAAGCAGAGAGGCTGCTGAAGGCAATAATATTCCGTGATTTTCATAGGACATTTCTGTTTGTTTCCCCAGTCCTTAGCATGCATGTTTCTGAGAAGTTACCATAACTGATATGAATGTGGCAGCCTTTCAAAACCAGAATCAGTGTGGAAATTAAATCATTGAACCATAGTTCACAGTGGAGATTCATCATTGGAGTGGCACAGGAAGACTCCAGCAGGGCACTGTGTGCAGCTATGTATGTTCTGATGTGACTTTTCCATCCCAAGCGATGACTACTTTCAGCCCTGCTGAGTGTACCACAGACCGTTTTCTCTGTGCCGTCCATCACAGATTGGCTTTTCGTACCGTCAAGGAGATACCATTCAAAAAGGTCCCTGATGGTAGACTGAAACCCTGTGTTAAGGTTTGCAGCTAAATGAATTCCTGCCTTCCCTAAAGTTTGCCAGCAGGGCAAGAATGAAGATTGTGAGGTGGTTTGCCCCCATTTCTGGACTGAGTTTTTCATCTAAGTGTCAACATTATTTTGGAAAACCTAAGTTATGATAGACCCTTTTCTTTCTACAGTGTTTCTCTTATACATACTATGCAGTGCCATTTCTACTCTATTTGCATTCCTTTTGTGCACTGCCTTTATTTACCAGCACTGGATTGAAATAGTACTGATCTACCGAAGTTATCTGATCCACAACGAAACTATAGGAGGTAAGAAACATTGTATAGTATTAATTCACTCCAGTTTTTCTACTGCCTTTTGCCATGTGGGTTAATCTGATGTGAAGTAACTATTCTCTTAAGGACCTTGTTCTCTTTGAGCCAATACAAAGGCTGTTAAAGCTAGCAAGATGCTCAGTGGATTCAGGTTGGAAAAAAGCCAGTGTGGAGGAAATATCTAACACCAACTGACATGTCACAGTTAGCCTTTTAAAGATCCTTAATTTACCCATGGAAGATCAGAGGGGGAAGTTGAATTTTGGCAGTCACTTCACAGGGAATAACAAAGCATCTCCAACATTTTAACCTCGTTCTCCCAAAGTGTTCAACAGAACGTGTGGCCAAGAATCGAATGGCCTTGCAGAACTAAGTGAAGGACTCCAGAGTCTGTTGTATGTTTCCCTTGAAGTGAAATAATTTCTCAGAAGAATAAACAAAGGAGAAAAATAAGGCACGAACTGAGAAGCGTACATTTGGAGAATGTTCGTATTTGCTTTCTAAAAATTATGTTGACCATCTTGACATTTACACGAGTGATGAGCTTCCGATATTTTAAATTTCTGTAGTAGCATTGTCCCATCATCTCAGCTAAAATGGGCCTCCAACATAGAAGGCAGCGTAAAAACGTATCAGAAATGACTGTGCCTACTTCAAAGAACTTAACATATAATTTTCTCACATGGGTTGAAAGAAATCTGATAGTATGTGCCCAAGGAAATTTTTCTAAAATTTCTTGAATCTTGGTGCAGGTCAAGATACAGGTGCCTGAGTTTGGTTTTGTGTTTGCGTGTGTGTATGTAGGTTATATGTGAGTGTGAAATAACTGTGTCTAGATATCTGTAAATACATACACAATGAGACAATGAACTGCCCTTTTGGAAAGTATTTTTGTGAGCCCTAAGGCAGCTGGCAAAAGCGATTTGGGAAATCGCTCAAAATTTCCCCTCTATTTGGTAACAAATTGATTTAAGAACCTCAGGAAAGTCCCCTTAGAGCTCACCCCGTATGTCAGTAGGACAGAGACAAACCTGCCAAGATTTGTGCATTGAAGTTGAAGCCAGCTTTGGGTTCAACCGTGGCAGCATCTGTCCTGCTCCCTGACTCTGACGTACCTCATGCCCACAGCACCAATTGCAGCGTGGGGGCATGGTGTGTGCAAACCAGTTGTGCCTACCCACGTAGTTTTCTGCCTAAGGTGATCGGCCATAAAATCTGTTCTGACCTGCACGATTATGTCCTCCTCACTTCATGTGGATGCATATCAAGTCACCTGAGGTCTGAAAGGGCTTGCTTAAAGAGCAGCAAAGCAGCAGTTACGACTTTATTTTGACATTTCTTCCTTTCCATCATTTCTTCCATACCATCCCTCTTAGCACAGAATCAGAGAATTGCAAAATCCCACAAGGTTAGAAGGGATCCCTCCCATCCCTCTTAGCACAGAATCAGGGAATTTCAAAATCCCACAAGGTTAGAAGGGATCCCTGGGAGTCATCTGATCCATATCCTGCTCAAAGCAGAGCCAGCTTAGCCTAGGTTGCTCAGGACCTTGTGGACAGGGAATCTATAACCTCTCTGGACGACATACTCCAGTGTTTGACCACTCTCACAGTGCAAACTTTTTCATGAACATCTGATGAGAATTTCCCTTGTTGCATCCTATGTCTGTTGCTTCTTTTCCTGTCACTGTGCACCTCAGAGAAGAATCTGTCGCCATCATCTCTGTACGCTTCCATTTGGTAGTTGAAGACAGCAATAAGGTCACATTTTTTCTCATGCCTCTCTAACCCTCCATAGCCAATTCAGATATACCTCTGCAAGGAGAAAGAAACAGTGCAGAAGCTGTGATACTAACATTTATAGATCACATATGCAGTCACTTTTCTTAACTCGGATCTTCATTCATTTCCTATCCTTTGAGCATCCTAATGTTTGTGCCAAAAGTTCCTCAGGTTGTAACTGTCCTTCTGTGCAATTCCAAGAGAAAAAAATCTTAGTGCTTACTGTGGATGCGTTTTTAACTTGCTATTGTAGTAGTAATATTATAAAGGAAAATGGTGATATACGTATTAATGGTTGGTGTCTAGGAAGATTGCAGTGACCTCTGTGGGTGAAATGAGGAATATCTGGCTTGTAGTGCCATTTATTGTAATTTAAAAACTGTTTTTAAAGGAGCTTGAAGTTCAGCTAAACCAATCTAGCAACCCGCTACCCCACCTTCAATTCCTGCACCAGTCCTGCCTGCCTGCTTTTGGTGATTCACTTGTGGGGGCCTAAATCGGCTCAACTTGGCAGAAAAGTCACTCAGTAAAAGACAGTGAGTAGCTAGCAAAGTGAATCAGCTTCCTTTGTTACCACAAGACCTTCGGCACCTGTAGAAGGAAGTGGTGGAAATGTGTGGCCAGGAGCAGGGTGGAGGAGCAGCAATGTAATGTGTGTGGTCTTAGCACATCCTTGGCCTCTAAACCTAATCTGCACACCTATGTTTTAGTTTGATGGCATACTTTCTGCTACGTGCTTCTTCTGAATCTAGATGTTCAACCCCAGCTCATGCATGTCATGAGTTTTCCATGTGTATTTCTTTTGCTCCCTGGAATCCATATGGGCTCTTCTAGATCCTGTGGGAACCTGACGGTTCTAGCTTAGGTTTGTGATCCTAATCTTACACCTGGGGATAGAAATCAGGGGGTTATCACTGAGGCATGGGGTGATACTCAACACCACTACTTAGGGTCTATGCTGAGGTAGGTGTCTCAGTTCCCATGCAGTGAAGATGTAGTCAACAAGGTGAAATCGAGAGAGCTTCTCAGCTCGCCCTGCAGCAGCACCCTGCAGTAGGACCCTGTGCTAAACAGCTGAATTTCTTTCTGGTTTCTGTTAACTGTATTGTCATATGATATAACTCAGATGATTGAATGTAGGTGTCTGATGTCATTTGGGCTACCTGAGGGTGTCCTGCCATTCCAAAAGATTTCAGTCTCCAATAGTTCCCACATCAAATTTGGCAGTCCCGTCAACCTTAGGACCCTTAACTGGCATCAAGCAACTACATATGGGGAACTGGACTGAGTCCACTTGTGCCTTTTGCTTTCACCAGCAGTTCCTTTTGTTTTCCTTCCTTCTCCCTCAAGTGTAGTTCAAATTTTAGTTAGGCAAGATTTGCTTTTGCGTTTTAGTTAACAACGGTCTTAACTCAGGTCATTGGGAGTGTTTCAAAGCTCAGAAAAGTTCTTCATATCTTTTTCATCTGCACTTCACAAACATATTGTTTTAATGAGACTGAAACAAAGTTCAGGAATTGGTCAGTACTCAGTGTCTGCGCTGATATTTAGATCAGATTTAGGCTTTGCTACTTGCACCAATCTCTCTGAATACAAAAATAACAGTGTATATGACAATAGTGTGTCTTTTGCAAGCAGCTAATATTTAAGAACATTGTTCCTTTAAAATTCACTATATTTTCAAAGTAGGTTGTGCATTGATGAGTATTTTTGGAATCAGCATTTGAGCAAATGAGAGGAAAGATTAGGAGTAATTCCCTACAACATGGATTTTACCTGGAAGGGGCCAGATCGTCTGCTGGTGAAAACTGTCACATATTTGTGAAAATGCAGAAAAATGCCTGATTTAAACTTCCTTGCACCGTCTGTAGCTTCCTCATTTGCTTTGCATGTCCACAAAATTTACAAGACAGTGAGGAGTAAGGGTTGGCTTTGGGTGACTGGATGGCTGTACTTCATGAACAGGTGATAATTTTAGGTTTGTGTTGTGCCTGCTTAAATAGATATAAATGGAAACTGCGCATTAGGAAAGAAGCTGAATGCTTCAGCCAGACTTGTTAATGTATACAGTGTTACTTATTTATTTTAGATGGCAAAGAATTTGATGCATTTGTGTCCTATGCAAAGCTAGACTCTTCTGAAAGTGACTCTACTTTAATTAGTGAGGAAAAATTTGCCCTGGAGCTTCTTCCAGACATGCTGGAAAATAAATACGGATACAAGTTATGCATTCTTGAAAGAGATATTCTTCCAGGAGGAGGTAAGGTCCCTATGGATGGTAGAAAATCTTCAGTTCTTTAAAATTGTTTTTCATTTTCCAAAAAACCTTATGCACCAGATCAGCAAACAGTATATTTTGGTACTGGAGTTTCTGCTCAAATCTCATTGTGATTTGATCTTTATATCTGGCCGCTGCTGCTGAGACATATGTACGTTTGAGTGTGGTCGCTGGGAGCTACTGGGCTGAGACAAAGCTTCTTGTCCAAGGATTTCTTTGCAAGCAGACTCCATTCCCTGAATAGAAGACCCCAAATATTTCAGTAGTTACTTTCTGAGCAACTTTAGTCAGTGTTACCTGCATTAATTAGAAAGGCCTCAGTACTTGTCCCTGGGAGAGACAAAGTCAAGTCCAAGTGTCTCTTGAGACCCTGTTTGAGTAGCAACAAAGTGTGTTGAGGTCTCAGCTGTGTCCTCCACCTCCTGTGCAGCCAGTTGTGTTCTCCAGGCTGCGTTCGAATGGCAGCAGTACCCTCTGATAGCAAACACATTTCTAGGGGTTATATGATTGCTCAGCATCCCTCTTTTTGGTTTTCCTTATTTCTGGCTTTTAGCTGTTGTGGTAAAGGAATGGATAAGATAGAAAGTCCGTTATGGAATGCAGTAATGATCACCATTTCTTCTCCAGCGTACACAGATGAAGTTGTTGCAGCTATTAAACAAAGCAGACGAGCAATAATTATTTTAAGCCCAGCCTACGTCAGCGGACCAAGCATCTTTGAACTGCAGGCAGCGGTGAACTGTGCATTGGAAGACAAAAAGATCAAACTGGTATTAATAAAGTTTCAGGCCTTCCAAGAGCCAGAGACTTTGCCCCCAGTAGTGAAGAAAGCTCTTCGGATTTTACCAGTCGTTACTTGGAAGTCTTCTATTTCTGCTGCTCCAAACAAGAAGTTCTGGAAATACGTGCATTACCACATGCCAGTGAAAACTACTAAGATGTTGGGAAATTGCAGCCTGAAGGGCTTTTTCCAAAGGTTATTCAGCCTGGTATATCGATAGCAGAAATTTCACAGAGGGATGCCAGCAGGCTCAGGAATGGTGACGTGATTGTAAAAGACCTTTTGGCTGACCACTGTGGACTGTCACTGCAGTCAGCAATAGCTGACTCCAAAACAGCGAGAAGGACTGCAGTGTGACAGTGCTAAGTGGCACTGCACACAACTGTAAATATGAGCTGTCTTTCATAAATTATTATTTTGTTATTGTTTTTATTATATTTATTATATTATTTTGCTGTGATGTTGAGACATATAGGTGAATGTTTTGTTCTTTGCACTGTATTTCTTCTGGAAGATTTTTATACTTGTTTTCTAGAAAAAGATTAAAAAAGAGAAGTCCAGACGAAGCTTACAGTTTAATTTTCCTGTGCAGTTCAGTGGGACAAATCGAAATGCTTTGGACGCGTTACCTCCTCCTGTGGGTGCACCAAGGAAGTATCATGGGAGACTGCTGCAACCAGGCATGCTGAAGGGGTTGAGAAAAGAAGGAGCACTGTGTCAGGGCTGGTCCGAGGCATCTCCACCCTTCCTGCAATGGGAGAAAGCATTCCTACCAGTTATGAAACATTTCACATGGAGAGACATCTGCACATCGCTGATCCTGTCTGGTGCTGGTCACCCATAGGTCCCACCGAACCTATTGGTATTATGAGTGTGTTGCAGTTGTAAATCAAAGTCCTGGTTGTCATAGCTAGTAGACTTCCAGGGAGCCTGAAGTCTTTCCCTTGCAGTCCTCTGGCTGCTGGCTCTCTAGGGTTTGTATCACTTTCTCTCAAGGCACCTTGCAGTCTGTGTGTGTATGGCTGTAGCTAAGTGAAATGCAATGGTTAGTGTTAAGAAAATGAGAGTTGGAGACCAACTGATCTGGTGTTCTGCTGACTTCATTTGGCCTTACTGTTAACAAATCCTTGTTTTGTAATGCTAATTGAATAGCTCATCTGCCAGATTCCTTGTTGGAAAAGGACTTCAAGAAATATTGTTGTTAACAGGACCAGTATACCGAAAAAAAGAACAACTGTTTTGCAAGCAGGCTGAGCTTTATCTACCTAATTCTGTATAGGGTTCAAAGCCTTCAGTGGAAGGACTGATGGTGGTACTGTGGGGCAGAAGCAGAAGGCAGTGCCTCATGTAGAAACAGAACATCAAATGGCATTGCTGGCTGTACCATAGCAAATTTTGACACTGCAGCTGTAGCTGCATTAGGGATTTAGTTCAGATCATGATAAGCTTTTGAAGCAAATTTCCCAATTGTCACAACTTGTTATCTTTTGCTTTGCATTACAGAGCATCACAGGTGCACACACTGGATCCCTTTCCACAGAAAGTCAAGTGAAAGATATTCTCCACCCGTGAAGGAGGTTCAGTCTGTGGGATCAGCTGGCCTGGAGGGATCCCCTCCCAGACACATGCAGGGGGATGTGGGGCCCCCAGCACTAGTTATTTTGGGGTGCATCTCCATTCTCACTAGTCTGCACTGTTTTCCATCACAACGAAATCAATGGGCAATTTGAATAATTTGTCACTAAATTAAATTTACTCACTTCTAATGCATGTAATACAGGCTTTAGCAGCTTCTAGTCAACACGACTCTGTTTGCACGCTTTGTTATCCTAGCACCAAACATGGCAGTTTTTGTGGAGGAGAGAAGAGGCTGATTTTTAAAAAAAATGTTCCCTAAGGGTGAATGTCGTGTTGGAGGAGGATAATTTGGTTGTCCAGTAAATGCCTTGCAGGCATGAGTAAAACAAATGTCAAAGACAAGAGAACTCAAGATCCAGTTTTAGGCACATGATATGGCTCAGACCTTCCTCTTTCTAGTGTTATAACGTGCTAAGTTCCATACGTGCCTTTAAGAAAGAGAATGTATTTCTAAACGAGAACGTCATTTGTGTGGTCCTCCACCAGATGTCCCTGCTGTAAGCCCTCCGCAGTCCAGGTATTTACACACCAAGGAGTTTTGTCACCAAGTGGGACAGAACCAGTGGGCAGAGCCAGGTGTGGTACCCGAGGTGCCAGTGGTGCTGGGGAGGCAGGCGGGGAGCGGGGGCAGGAGAGGAGAGTACGGAGCAGGCTCTCCTGCCTGCCCAGGGTACCAACATCTCTCCTACCTGATGGTATTTACTCGTGCTGCGCTTGCTGCCTGAATGGTGTGCATTGCAGTTTATTTTTTTTTCTGACAGTGGGAAAAAAAAATCAGAGTGGCTGGATAAATAATGTAGTTGGAAAGGGCTTTTTATTCCTTAACAGGGTGATGCTGTGGCCAAGGTTTATCTGGGTCAGAGGAACCTGCAGAACCGGTATCTTCATACAAACTCCAGGTCCGTCTGTAACACAAGGAACAGGACAGGCACATTAGGGCATTTAAAATGACCTCTAATAGGCAAATGAAGCAGCCCTGAGGAAGAAGCGGCCATGGCTACGAGTGGTGCGAATCAAGAGGAGTGAGTGTTGCATGCCTTAAGGCACCTGCTACATGCTGTATCTGTAATAAAAGACACAGCCCTAGACATGGGCTCTGCCGTGCTTGCACATGCAAAGCTTTTGAACTGGTTGCTGTCGCTGTCGAGTCTGATATGCTGTTCTGCTGCTGCTGATGTGGATGAGCCCAACCTAAGCAAGAGTTCCTTGCCTCGCTATGAACCTGATCAGGGGGGTGCCGTTGGCTCTTCACAAGATACGAGGCTACATGTTTTCACAGTGGACTATGACTATGTGCAAATTCCCTATGAAGTTACTCTTTGGATCCTCCTTGCCTCTCTTGCAAAAATAGGTAAGTAGAAAACGGGATCTTAGGTCCTCCTACCTTGGCAAGAAGTAAAAAATGTACCATGTCACCAAGTATTTTCTATGTACTTTTGTAGCTGGGATTGTTTTTACAGCTTCTGTCCTCAAAAGAACAGGTGTGTTCATTACCATGACAATGACAAAATTCCACCTCTGAATGCTTCCAGCTTACTTAAGTAAATATATGACCTCTAACCCTGCTGTCTCTCGGGTTGTCTATGCTAGTGGATAGCAATGGATTTCCCCTACATAGTGCTGTCCATCCCTTTTTCTAGTCTTTAAGCATCACAAGATATCAGAATTTACAACCTGCCACAGCTGTGGAAATCAGTATCACCGGGCTGAGACTTCAAGCATGTTGAATTTGGGGGAGGAAAGTGGGAAGAATTCTTCTGTTTTGCAACTGATAGGAAACATTTCCCTGTGAGTCTTTGTTGTACACGTTTGCTCTCTAAAGTTGTTCAGAAAGCAATACCAGAGGAGAGGGACTGAGGGTCTAAGAGGGTGTAGGTCATCTGAGATGTAGGGGAAGTGCTTTTTGAATACGTACCAATACATCTAGCTTCTAGTAGAGCTCCATGTAGGTATCTGAATGAAGAAAGACAACTCGTGGAGACGTATGGACGGCAATTAACATAGCAAAAAATGGCTCACCATGTGTCTTACACGTTTGCATGGCTGGGCACAAATTATTTTGACCTTGCAGAATTAATGCAGCAATATCAAATAAATGAAGAAGACGGTAATAATGTAAAGAGCTGCACACATGTGATCTCCCTGTTCTTTTGGTCTTTGCATGGGATTTTCAAACATTGCTATAGAACAGGCTGGTAGGTGCAACTGATGATTTTCTGGAGATGGACTGAAGATCAACATTTTTCATGTCATAGTCACACAATTGGCAAAAATCATTACCACTGACCATGATTTGCCAGTTTCATAATAGCTGATGATCTCAATCCAGTTCCTGTAAACAAATGTTTTCACTGCTAAAATGATAATAAAAACTTTCACAAATCAAATTTCTTTTTATGGCATCAGCAGAGTGTGTTAGCAGTGAACATATTGAGCAATTTCTTTATCCATCATCCATAAAAGCACAGGACTTGCCATGTAGCACATCTACTTGATATTCTTGTTTTGAGCAAGAAACAGATCCTTTAAAAGAACTATGTGATGCCTCCCAAGCAGATCTGTTCCTTAGCTGGGAGTTTTCAAATCATATTATTTTTGATGAAAAGTGTGGATCTGCTGACTTCAAATCTACTTGGAAGAAAGAGTTAGCTTGAATAATCTAGTTACTTGGGGAAGATTTCCAAACTGTTAAAATTTTCAGTGTCTTATTCAGGTATTATCTTCTTTCTGGATTTCAGGATTTCAAGGTGGGGAACATTTCTGAGATCTTGAAAGGCAAAACAATCCCCTTATTCTGTAAAACTGACAGAAGACTTGAACATGATTTTTTTTTAATTAAGAAAGGAGATAAGTAGAGTTATGATCTTAACATACTTTTTGTTAAAAATTTATAAATTATTTAAAATTTCATAAAAATATTTTTCTTTTCCTTTACTCTTGAACAATGATAATTCGAGAGTCACAGAAATGCAGTGATGGCACCAGCTTCTAGAGTTACCGGATGAAGGTTGACCTAGCTTCAGGTCAACACAGCCATGTTATTATAAATCCAACATCGCCGTTTGATTTATAGGTTTCTTAGTCTGTCTCATTCTCATTCTTGTAAATTCTGAAAAATTCCTTACATTTCTAACGGAGGCACCTCTCATGCGCAATATGGATACACAGTTCCTGGAATAGTGACTAGGTGAGCCATTGCTGGACATTATCTTTGTATTGGTGTCAGTATTGATGTCAAACAGGAAGAATTATATGAGTGCAGTTGCAGTAGTAGTATCAAGGCGGGCAGGAGGAGATTCTCACCCACACCATTTATATGCTAAATGTAGCCCTTTCTCTGTAAAAAAAGCTTGTCTATGCTTGTAAACCAGGAAGCCTGTGTGACTGTGGGTACCACGTCGAAGTTGGTGTGCTCCCTCTCGGCTCCAGCCCACCTGGAGAAGCCTTCTCCCTGGCAGTGCCCCGGCAGACTATGGGCCAGGGTCTGCTCCCATGGGCGGTTTGGATGTGACCGCTTCTTGCTGGGGCAGGGAAGAGAAATTGGCTGTATGGATGCAAGACAAACCTTTCTGCTTGGAAAGGTTTTTGGCCTGCTTAATTTGTTAGTGTAGACTCCGCCTTTATTCTAGTGAGGAAAAGAAAAATCCCTTAGGAGGCATTATGTTCTCAGACATTTGATGGCTGCTGGTAGTTCTTCCAGCTCTGCTGAAACCACTGGTTTTGTTTCGGAAACTAACTCACAAGGTTGTTTACAAAATGTTGTTTACCTTATGTAGGGACAGCACTTTTCCCAGAAAAAGCAAGGTTAATCAGCTTTTACAAAGCCTACTGTGGATTGATTCCTGGTGCCTTGGCTATTTTGTTCTTTATGAGTACCCACTCCCTCTCTCTGTGGATCACCTGGAATCCATGCAATGTTTCAGGGGAGTGCTGGAAGAGGAGGGAGCTGCGCAGACCGTGGCATCTGAGCTGCTCTCTGCTCCCTTGGGCTTCTCCAGGTTCCTGGTCGGCCCAAATCCAGCTGGAGCCAGGGACCCTCCTCAGCACTGCGGGGAGCTGTCTTCGAACCTGCAGCCAGGAATTGGGGTCTCTTTGGGATGGAGGGACAATTCTGGACCTCAGAGGTTTGGCAGTAGCTGTTAGGCAGCAAGGATTTTTGAAGAATATTTTCCTTCCAAATTGTGGAGTACCCTTTCAAAGAGGTTTCTGCATTCCTAGACGTAGAGCTTAGATTCAGGCACATTTGCACAGAAATTGAGGGCTGGGGAGCAGGAAGAGAAGAGATTCATGGCCAAACTCTTCCCCTGCTTTAGTGATATCAGTCTGGGAATGTTTAATTTTGAAAGGAGGAGTATTGCCTGTTTTTACATTCATAATCCTAAGAGCAAAACCTGGCTTCCTGATGACAAAATATTCAAAGGCAGGCAAAACACCTGTCTGGCATCAGGTTAATTTGAACTTGAATAATACCCTAATGTTTTATTCAAGGTTTCCATCTCTATCACCGATTACCAAGACTCATGCCCGAAAGCTGCATCCTGATTGCCATTGGAGCACTAGTAGGAGCGATCATCTTTGTTTCTGATCACAAATCTCCACCGGTGATGAACACAAGTATTTACTTCTTGTATCTCCTTCCACCCATTGTCCTGGAGGAGGGTTATTTCATGCCAACTCGCCCATTTTTTGAAAACTTTGGGTCCATCCTGTGGTGGTCCGTGCTGGGATCCCTGCTAAACTCGTTTGGGATCGGACTCTCCCTCTACGGAGTCTGCCAGATCGAAGCCTTTGGCCTGACTGACCTGAACCTGCTGCAGAACCTGCTCTTTGGCAGCATGATTTCAGCTGTGGATCCTGCAGCAGCTCTGGTAGTTTTTGAAGAAGCCTCCGTTAATGAGCAGCTTTACATGATGATCTTTGGAGAGTCATTGCTAAATGATGGCATAACTGTGGTGAGTTTCTTTCCACTCCTTCTCTTCCCCTCTTTGGGCTTTTGTGGCTTGTAGGGTTATTGGGTGCTGGACAAGAGCAGGTCTAAGGAGATCCTAGATACGTTATTTATTTTATGGATACTCCACTCCATTACACACAAGTAATTTTGATGTGTGTAAAGATATATATTATATTAACTCTTTCAAAAACCTATTGTTTTAGAGCTACTGAAAGAGGGAAGCATACACATACACATTAGACATCACATCTTGCTCTTACATTCACTGAAGTGAACGGACAAGCTACAGCTGATTTTGCTGGTAGGATCAGTGTAAGACCTAGGAATGTTCTTGACATAGTGCAAGCAAATAAATAGAAAATTGTACTGCTTAGGGACTGAAGGCAGCAGGGGTAGCAATACAGGAGACGCTGCCTTGTCAGAAGCCTTGAAGAGCCCTCTGCAAAAAAAAAAAAAGAAAAAAAAAAAGCCAGATGTGGACAACCTCTGGAGGCTGCACTCTGTCCTCCAGCCCCTTCCAGGAAGTTCTCTGGAGAACTCAGACAGAAATTCCAAAAGCCACCGATAACTTTGCATTACTCTGTTTCGATCAGTAAAAAAATTGACATCTGACAAATATTCACCTCTTTTGGCGGTCTTATCTCAAGTGTCCAGAAACAATGCTTCTGGAATAAGAGAGATTTTATTTGTTGGTTTTTGTTGTTTGGATTTTTTTAAAGCAGGAAAAGAGTGTTTTTACAGGGCTCATTTTGCTAATGCTTTTCCCCTTTTCTCGTTAGTTCTACTAAAACTTGGAGCAAACTGAAATTCTAGCTGTGAACCACAATTGACAAAAACACTTAGAACACACATGTTTTTCAAGGAAGATATTTCAAGCAGGAAATTAATTGCTCAGAAACCAACTGGACTGCCCATGCTTAACAGCAGGTTAAGGAGTTTCGCTAGATAAGATCTTTACAGAATTTGAATCACAGGAATCTAAAATACACAAAAACTATTCAGATACTGTTATATACGAGGTAAGCACAACTTGGACTTGTAAAATCTGTACAGAGTTCATTGCTGAAAGGCTTCATGGGAGAAATGCAGTTTATGAGTAATACGAAAAGGAAAAGGAATGAAGTAATTTCTTGCAGCCGCAGCCTATTGATCATACACCCTTCCTCTGGGTCAATCAGAGGTGTAGCGCTGATGTAGAACTAAGGGACAAATGTTACTTAATTTTACATGCAAACTGCTTATGTGTTATAGTTGTAACAAAAAAATCCCCGATGCATCTATCAATTCCACTTGTCCTTTTGGTTCCTTCAAGTGGAGACCCCAAACTAATAGCTCTTCCTGGCTCTGGAAGAGCTTGGCCCATCCTTTTTTTTTTGACTGGCTCTCTACCTTGCCTTCCTTTGGTTCCCAGCTGTTATTGATGATGTAGGTCCAACTCATGATGGTATTTACATGAGCTTTCAGTCAGAATCCTGTGATAGCACAAATGTGTAATGACAGAAAGCCTTTAAAACCAGTGGTATTTAGGTGTTCCTCAGCAGCACGAGGTGTGTTAACAAAAGAGATGGAAGGGCTGTACACGGGGAGTGTTGGCTACACCCCTGTGAGTTCCCTTTGCCCCATGTGCCCTCCTCTTTGGGGCTCTTCTCCCAGCAATCAGTTTGTCTGCTCTTGCATCATCCACCTCTCATCCATTTTCTGGGCATTCCAGTTTTCAAAATCTTTACGTGGCTTCATGTTTGAGAAGACTGAAGTATTTGTCACCTGGATGGAGCCCAATAGGTGGCTTTCTCCTCTCTCATACCCCACTTGCTTCTTAAAAGACTTTAAAACTGTTTATCTTGGGTGTCTTATCTTACCATTTCCTCCTCATTTCTCTCTTAACAGTTTCCTTTGAGTTAACTCTATGTGTTTAAAAAGATATCATCAAGATACATTAAGCATACTTTTTTTTTCACTGTTTAAATACAAATATCCCCTGGTTCTCTCCAGTCTGCTTATCAGCTTGAACATATTTTTTCCTCAGCAGGA
>NW_009626841.1:56214-99367 GCF_000690535.1 Cariama cristata
TGAATTTTGCTGAACCTGTGTATTACATTTGAATCAAGAATAGCTCCCTCTCCTATATTTAGTTCAATATCCTTGTATAAAAAAAATCACAAAATAACAGATTGTGGAATTAAAATGATCATTTAGGAGTTATGCCTTTGACTTAAGGGACTGGGACCAAAGTGGATAATTTACCATTTTTATCCATTTGTACCTTTTCCCATTCTTCTCAGTAGGGCCATGTCCATGGGTGGAACAAGAAGGCTCCAGGTTCTAAAGATGCTGCTTTTCCCAGTTGCTTCTGAGCAGGTTGTTAGCATCAGAATAGCACAGGCAGCAACAGGACTGTTCCTAGCGTGTGTCATACATTAGTGGAGTTTCAGAGCCTTGTTCAAAACAGTGATCTTAGTAAATCCAGTGCAGATTTCATTCAAACCTGAACGCAGGTGGAGGACCCTGGTTTTGCTGCAAAGTGTTTCAGACATCTGAAGCTCTGCTCCCACATGTACACAGACCATTTCTGTCTCAACAGGAGCTGAGCACCTGTGTGCATCAGGAAACAGAATATTTCCCCCAACTACTTAATCTCTGAGGCTTGATTTTAGAAACACTGAGAACACCTATACATCGTGCTGTACTCAAAATGAAGCAGCAGTGCCTGTTTTCTCTAATGGTGCTCTCTCTTCTTTGTGAGCAGGGGCAGAGCAGTTAAAGAAATCTACTGCATGATGGAGACCCCAGTAAAATTAATTTCTTTATTTGAGGGGTTTTAATTTACCTCTGTGGTGTCGCTGAGAAAGACTTTGACCACTGGGATGTATGGGTGCTAGGAAGAAGGATGGAGATGATCTCTGCTCCTGCTGTTGAAACTGACCCGCTGTGTTTAGACTAAAATTAAATGCATGTGATCAGAAAGAGTTAACAGGGTGGAAAGAAAGAGTTATCAAGGCTGCCTGTGTTGGTGATTAAGGCAGTCACTTGAAAATTTTTTTTCCGGTGCTTCTGATGTGGATGGTATGTGCAATGTTTGTATCGTATGGACAGCTGGAGGAGGGACCAGTCCTCTCCCCTGTGAGTGACAAAGTTGTGCTCTCTCTTCTCCTCCCTGGCTCTAACAGCCACCCAGTGTACATCACTACATGGTAATGTCCCCTCCAAAAAACCCAAAGCATGACATTTCCAGAGTTGTTAAATGAGACCAACTATCAATCCATCCCTTCTTCTTGAGTGGACAAAGGCATCCTAAGCTGATTCAGGCTTTCCCACCATATAGAGAATGATAGTACTCCATTTACTGGTAACGAGGTGGGATCGGTCTCTTCTCCCAAGTAAGCAGTGACAGGATGAGAGGAAACAGCCTCAAGTTGCAGCAGGGGACGTATATATTGGATATTAGGAAAAATTTCTTCCCCAAAAGGGTTGTCAGGCATTGGAACAGGCTGCCCAGGGAGGTGGTGGAGTCACCGTTCCTGGAGGTATTTAAAAGACATGTAGGTGTGGTGCTTAGGGACATGGTTTGGTGGTGGACTCGGCAGTGTTGGGTTAATGGTTGGAATTGATGATCTTAAAGGTCCTTTCTAACCTAAATGATTCTATGATTCTACAAGTACCACGATGTAACTTAGCCAAGCGGCAGTGACACGGAGCCTTACTTGTATGACACAGTGCAGGATGTTGTACAGAACAGTTTACTCCCACAAAGCGTGTTACAAAAAAATGGAAATTATGTCATATTTCCATAATTTCCATTTCAATGCCAATTCGGTTATATCATATAGACACTTTAGGAACTAGAAAAAGGGAGAAAAACTTACTAGGTCATTTCCTGCAGATAATTTGCTTTATTCATAGGTCAGCATAGATTCATGCCTTGGTATCATTTCTAAAGTATCACAAGTCTTAGGAAGAGATTGAAGTCTGCAAGAAACGGGGAACAGAGAGTAAACAGGCTTTGTAATCAAAAGCTATATGGTAAGTACAGTAATGTTTACTTACTGTGGAGACATGAACCTTCTTTTCCTTATCTGCCACTGAAAAGCCTAATTTCATACATAGTCGTCAGAAAAAAGCAGCTCTGGGTATTTTCTCACATGAAACATTTTGTTGTGCTTTGCCTGTCCCCCAGAAACATTAGCAACGAGGCTCCTGGAGAACAGTCTGTGTGACAGCTCAAGGTCATATGTTCCCAGCAGCAATTTAAGATTAGATAGTAGCTGGGGAATAATTATTATCCTAATGAGCTTGACTCTTCTACCTGCAAATATCTGCTTTAATCTTTTTAATAGCCTTCTGGAATTAACTACATGAAGAAGAAAGACTAAAGAAAACCAGCTAAGGCAAATGATTTTGGTCTGTTTTGCCTTTTTGAACGAATGCTTTGGTGCAACAGCTTTGGAGAGCTGGTGTCTTTAGATGTTCCCCAAATTTTCCTGAAAACTGAAAGGTGACTTTCACGTGTTACACATTCCCTCTAAACAGATCTGATAGGACTTAATGTCAACCGACTGTCAGCAACCTCTAAGACCTTTTTATTAATACACCACTCATTACTGTTGAAACTCTCTATTTGTTTCTAAAAGATGGATGAAAAAGTGGAATATACTGCAGATTTTTCATCATGAATTTCTGCAGAAAATATATTATTGGTAATAGAAGTATGGTAAACTTATCTGCTCCGAACTAAAAAAATTATCTTTACAGACCAAATTATACAATGTAGCAAATTCAATCTTTCTTCTAATCTGACATTGTTTTCTTTTTCTTTTTGTCATTTCAAGCTTTCTAGTTAAAATATATGTGTCAAGGGTCTTTAGGCCATTTAGAGTGCCACAGCTTTTGGTTCCTATTTTGAGATTGACACAGAGCTCCTGGGAAGGAGCTTAAGTGGCATCAAACTCAAAACATGTGAGGATAGAGAGGCTGTATTTATCTAGCTAGAGACAATATGAAACTGAGGCTACCGTTTTCCTTTCCCTTCCCTTCCCTTCCCTTCCCTTCCCTTCCCTTCCCTTCCCTTCCCTTCCCTTCCCTCTCCTGCTTCCTTTCCCATTCCCAGTGATGTTTCATGATTTTTATGCATCAAGTACTACTGAAAAACATTCAGCGTTCCAGAGTCCATCTAACGAAGTATGCCCAGTCTACTGATCATACGTACAACCTAAATGAGATTTAAATCAAAAGTGTGATTCTTAGCTGCCGCCCTGCCCTGCCTCATCCTGAGTCAGAAAGATAATGTGGAGGGGAGAGCCTGGGGTTGGTAAGGTACCCAGCTGGGCTTTCAACATCTGCTACAAAGACCAATAATTAAGTTTAACTTCAGAAAACAAAAAAGCTTGAGCATTTTTCAGTTACTTCAATTGCATTTGATCGCCCAGAGTTTTACTCTTATTACATAACCATCTACCCTTTTTTTTTTTGCTGTTTTTCAGGACACTTAACAGACCCTTAATTCTGGGACTTGTTAAGAACCAGCTGAGACTTCAACTGTTACTTTGCTGAGCTGTCTAAAGCAATTTCAGGCACATATGCGTGTATATATATATATATATATGCACACACACATGGACACACATCCCCCCTCCTATGAAATGAGTAAGCCTCCAGGTTCAGAAAGATGCCTGACTGCTGTCTCCTTATTTTCACATGTAGGTTTTATATAACATCTTCATCGCCTTCACGCAGATGCACAAGTATGAAGAAATCGAATCCATCGACGTTCTTGCTGGCTTCGCTCGCTTCTTCGTGGTGGGGCTGGGCGGCATGTTGTTTGGCATCGTCTTTGGAATTGTTTCAGCGCTCATGACTCGATTCACCCACAACATTTCTGCTATTGAACCTCTGCTGGTCTTCATGTTCAGCTACCTGTCATACTTGTCCGCTGAAACCCTTTACATCTCGGGCATTTTGGCGTGAGTATCCCTTATGGCTTTTTGGATGCCCTCTTGAGGGAAGTGGCAGTGTTTTGAGGAGGTGATTTGCTCAAGGTTGGTACAATACAGGCATTTGCAGTCCCTGGCCTAGAGACCTGCAGTGGAGGGCTTCTAAGGGGTCTGTAAAATGCAGTGGTAACTAGGAAAAGCAAACTCAGCGTAGGCACAGAGGTACTACTGAGGTGTGCATATCTACTCTGAAATTTTTTTAGATTTTTGCCTGTTGGTAAAAATACTGCAAGCCGTGGGTAAAATGACTAGTGCTGCTACCAGATGGCTGCTACTTGTGATAAGGTTGGCAGAATGAGGCAATGATTTGGTAATAGATCAGTGTATCGGTATTTATTTCTAAGCAGCATCACCATCAGGTTACGAGAGATGAAAAGTAATGACTATGGAAAACATCATAAAGTACATCTGAGTTCTTGCTTTTGTACACAGCCGTGAATATCAGCTCTAACACAATTTACTGGAATTACATTACATTTGAACAGCGTCACTGGGACTAAAACTGGGCAAAACCAGGCAACTGAGAACATTAGGCACATGCGCATACGTATACTCCTGTATATGGATATTGATCATATTTTGATGTGATCAAGATAGCTTAATACTGCTGTAATGCTGAGGACTGCTTCCTTAAAGTGCTGTGATGGCCTGAGTACCCGCTGCAGAGAGAAAGCTGTCAGGTCTGTCGACTGAAGTAAATGTGGAGAGGGTGAGTATTTTGGGAAGGAAAAAGGACGGCGGCAGGAAAGGAGTCAGAAAAGAAAGGAAGGAATGGGGTGGAAGTGAGAGACTTTACAAGAAAAGTGCTGGTAGGTGAATTTCAAAGATACCAGAGCAAACAGCCCCTCAGCAGGGTAAAGTGTAAAGAAATGGGAACCTGATGGTGGTAAATGCTGCTGGCTGCTGGTGGCTCCATGCCCAGCTGGTAGGTGGCAGCAGCCTCGCATGGCCTGTGTTGGCTTGAATGTTTCCAGGGATGGGGCATCTATCACCTCTCTGGGCAACCTCTTCCAGTGTTTCATCACCCTCACCGTAAAAAACTTCTTCCTTATATCTAGTCTGAATCTGCCCTCTTTCAGTTTAAAACCATTACCCCTTGTCCTATTGCAACAGGCTCTGCTAAAAAGTCTGTCCCCATCTTTCTTATAAGTCCCCTTTAAGCATTGAAAGGCCACAATAAGGTCTCCCCAGAGCCTTCTCTTCTCCAGGCCAAACAACCTCAGTCTGTTCAGCTTCAGAGCAGAACTAGCTTTGTAAAAACAACCTTTGCAGGATGTCCCTGGGAAGAAATATTTGAATATTTAACCATGCTAAATAAGCAGTTAGACAGGAGGTGTTTTTCTGAGCAATTAGACAAAGCAGATGAGTCTTGTACTATGTTTTGCATATCCAACACACTTGCTCCGATTGAGGTGACTGGTGACTTTAGTTGAGCAGGATTAGACCTGCTGTGTAGTGAGCACTATGGTCTGTATGGACCCTTTGCTACCTGCACTGCCCAAAATACTTCTTCCCTACCTATTCATTACACTAGACTATATAGCTCTTTATTTCTTTGGCTTCTTATTTTCATTACAGTGCTGAAATTATTGGTAATAAAAGAATGTTAATATAATTGGGATTTATTATTCTTACTGCTTCATTAAGGAAATTATTGCTTGTTTTAGGGATGGGAACTTATTGTCACCCTTCTGAATTATTGAGGAATTCATTCATTTTTCACTTGGATTATGAAAGTCTATTATGCATGTGTCTCTGAAAGTCAACAGTATTAAACATTAATACCTAATGGCCTTGTCTTAGAGTGTCCTTGGACCTGCTAAATGTCTCAGCTTCACCAGAATACCCTTGAGATTTCTTCAGTGGAAATTAAATGAGCAGAAACCAGATGAAGGTTTATTTAATGAACAGTCAGCGTTCTCTGAATTCACAAGTTTGGAAAAATATCATCACAAGAAGCCCCCAAAGACTAAAATAATATCAGCAGAAACTAGATAGATGATGGAATATGTTACTGGCATAGCAGTCAATCTATTACCTATGACTGTGGTAAACGAAGAGGGGAAGAGGAAACCCCCTTCAACAGGGCTGCTCAAAGACGGTTGCTCCATGTGATGGTTACTAGTGTCTGTGCCAGACAGCTGCTGGTGCCTCCAAAGCAGGGTCTAGTCCTCATGAACAGCAAAGAGGTGGAAAACATCCCTTTGCTTCCTTAGGCACATTCCCCACACCCTGGGTACCTAAAGGAGGGAAAGACACCTCTGTAGGATAGTTGAATTTCTCACTGATGTACATCAATGCTGGGGGTGGAGTATCACTGAAGCTTACCCTGGCCCTGTGGATCTGCCAGTTGCCCCAGCATAGGACTACCACCGTGTTCTCCCACCATCACCTCAAAGGAGACGATCACTAAAAGGCAGGTTATGTCCCTGTAACTGCTCTGTCCATAGACTGGTACAAAACCGACTTGCCCTTTGTTTGAGGCTCAAATATTTGGTGCTTGGTGGCTGTGTATTAGGCATTCAGGACAAAATGGACTTTGAACTGGAACGTGATACCCTCACTTCCTCGTCAGGAAGGCTGACTGGTTTGCTTCCTTTTTCCTGTATGCAAAATGGATTTGTAAAATTTAATGAAAATGCTCTTCTATCTAATGAAATGGCTAATGTTACCGAAGAAATAAAATGCTTCTTGATATTAGGAAGGTCAGAGGCTGGTGATGGAGAGTGCAGGTAATGAAGGCTGAGGTTGTTCGTAAATGAAAAGAAAAACAGGTTGTGGCTGATCTCTGATGTTTTGCCTGGTACAGGATGACAGCATGTGCAGTGACGATGAAAAAATATGTGGAGGAGAATGTTTCCCAGAATTCCTATACCACAATAAAATATTTCATGAAGATGCTGAGCAGCGTCAGTGAGACCCTGATTTTCATCTTCATGGGAGTGTCTACAGTGGGAAAAAACCATGAGTGGAACTGGGCCTTCATTTGCTTCACTCTGCTCTTCTGTCTCGTTTGGCGGACACTGAGTAAGTCAGCCTTTGCAGGCAACCTCTGCACCTCTGAGAGAAACCCTTTGGTGCAAAGGTATGTTAGAAAAGTCCGAGCAGACTGGCATAACCAGTTTAAAAATGGATTTACTAGGCTTATGTTACTGACAAGTTAATTTCACAAATCTACACATGGAGAAAAAGGGGGGAAAAGCCCCAAACAAATTTGAATGCCGGTCTCCAAGCACAGACTTAATCATTAGGTGAGAATGGAATATTTTAAGCAAAATTAAAATATTACCATGATTATGCCTATATAGATGCTTATCTTGTAGTCAACTATATGCCCTTGAGTAAGTGGGCTTCATAATGATTTCATCGCACATTGTAATTAACTTACTAATTAGATAATGTACATCACCACACTTCTGGTGCTACAACACTACAGGTCCTGTGCCAGGAGTGCCGAAGGCATTGAAAGAGAGGGAGGGTGAAAATTAGTACTGATAGATAACTGAACAGGGACTCTGTTTCCTTCCTTATACCACATCTAGGCCAACCACCCTATGCTACTGCTCCTCACAAGTCAACTCTGAAGTTTTAAACTGCTAGAAAAGACTGCCTGTTTGATATTACACCATTTCTACACACAGTATCTCCCTATTCCTCCAAAAAGTCTCCTACTCCATAATCTGTGAGACTGGGATTCCTCCATCATGGGCAGGGCAGTTTATAGATGATGTTACATGAGCTGTAGGACACAATTTCTCATCTTCTACTAATGTCCAGGATGGGTTGACAGTAACATTGAAAAATGAGAAGCAATAAGAAGGCTGGTGGTGCTCTGCAGGTGGTAGCAGTCATGGCAGACTTCTCGTATGAGCTGCTCTTGTGCTTGTTAGCCAATTTACTGCAACTGTGGAAGCAGAGAGGCAACACATTGCCATCTTAGAATTATAGAATCATTATGGTCGGAAGAGATCTCAAAGATCATCAAGTCCAACCGTAAATCTTCTCCCTCACCCACTAGTACTGTCCAGCCCAACACTCTAGCTGACATAAGAAAAGAAGGAATGACCTACTGGGTCTAGCAGTGTCTCCAGCAGAGCCTGCAGGAGATGCTTGCAAGCCTGGCCACTCTCTGAGCTCTCTTCACCTCCTGCTTCTTCCTCAGCATCTACAGTCACTGTGTTAGGGGTGTGAGCACTCCTTGCCTATGCTATATAGGGGTCTGTTTTGAACCTGGTAGACAACAGGTTGAACACAAGCCAGAATTACGTCCTTGTGACAAAGAAGACCAACTGTGTCCTGGGCTACATTAGCAAGTGTGCAGCCAGCAGGTTCAGCAAAGTGTTTCTTCCCCTCTCTTCAGCACTGGTGGAAGTGTGTGCTGTCTCCAGAGTGCTCTCTCCAGTTCTGGGCTCCCCAGCATAGGAAGGACATGGAGGTTCTGGATCAAGTGCAATAGAGGCCACCAACCTGGTCAGAGGCTGGAGTACAAGGAGAGGCTGAGAATGCTAGGACTATGCAGCCTGGGGAAGATATGGCACAGGAGAGACCTTACTACTTTCTACAAATACTTGATCAGAGGAGAGAAAGAGAAGATGCGAACAGACACTTCTCAGAGATGCACAGCAATAGGACAAGAGGCAACACACACAAGCTGGAACACGGGAAATTCTGATTAGACCCATTTCTTAACATCAGGGTGATCCAATATTGTAACAGTGCCCCAGCTCCCCATTCTTAAAGGCATTCAAGACTTGACTGGGGCTTTGAGCAACCTGATCTGATTATCTGTGCTTTGAGTAGGAACTTGGACTAGATGACCTCCAAAGGTCCTTTCCAGCCTGAGTCTAACATTTGGGACCAGCTAAGTGTTGGCATCAAACATCTGAGAGTAAGGTGCTATTTCTGAAATCTCTCAGGTGTCTTGTCCCTCAGTCAGAAAGAACAACAGAGCAGAAAGATGTTGGCTTGACCCTCAAAGCCCATACACATTTCAAGACTTTTAAGCCTGGGACCCCTGGAGGAAGACATTTAACTAGAGGAAAAAGAGGAAAGGGGAAACCTGTGAAAGTTCAAGTACGTGCAACCTGAACAACTCTATTATATAGGGATGACACAAGTACTCGACAGTAGAGGTGATACGATTCTTGTGGGTTGACAGCAAAAAGAAAGTAATTAAATATTTTTTATATAATCCTGGACCAAACATGGCCTCTAAGTTTTTAAAGACTTACTTTCGGAGTCTGTATTAGAATACCCTTCCAATCAAGACCGAAAAAGCACTCTCCTGATACAAAAGCTATTTTGCTGCCACATGTCCATCCTTCTCTCAAACACCAAGGGGAGTACTAGAGCTTTCCAGAGGAAGGCTGAAATATTTTCTGCTAAATTTGTTTGCTAAAATGATTACATCTTTTTCTGAAGCTTGAATAAAGTAAAGAGAATTGGCCTGAGGGTGATACCTCACATATGCAGCTTCAGTCTGAGTAGCTGATGTCTAGCATAGTTATAGGTAGCCAAAAAGAGTCTTATATAAAGCAATGTCCAGCAACCTACATAACAGGATACTGCTACTGGCCTTACCTGTAATAATCCACTGAGTTTATCACTGACAGCTGTGTAAAATAACACCAATAATTAGCAGCATTTGTCAGCTTTTGCTTCAGTAATTTAACAGTTCCCCCACAAAACACAGGATACATGTTTCTTACAGAAGATGAAGAAGATTAAATCAAGTAAATTGCTAAATGTACTCTATAAAGAAAAGCTGCAGTCTTTACACAGCCACAGGCTGCCTGATTAATTTTAACTTTTATTAAAAGTAAAATGAAATTTGAGAAATAAACAGAGAATTAGAGACACAATAAACCAGAGGATTAAAAATTAAAATGCTATTACTCTTTGCCTTTCAGTGAACCTGTCCACAGGAATGTTGGTAAAGCACCGTTCAAACACTTTGGGCAGATACTGTGCAGAAAGCAGGAAACTTTGCAAGGGAAGGCACAGGGAGAACTCTCATCCAGTGGTTTGTCTTGTCTCCAGAACACTTTGGAGAAGAACTGTGCAACATAAATACAAAAAATAAATCTTGTCCCTTAATCTCACTTCTAAGTGTGTAACTGAGTTTAAATCCCGAAGCAGTTAGGAGCTACGGTCTTTTCTAGGAGATTGTTTCACACGAAACAGATTCAGCAGCTGGTCAGGGAAGCTACAAGAACCCAAAATTGAAAACAAAAGTTTGTCAACAGCTGCCTGAGCCAAGATGCCAGATGGTTTGCTTTAAATATTTTCCTTTTCTCAGTGATTAATAAATGGTTGTGCTTTTTTCCTTTCCTAGGTGTATTTGCTCTGTTCTACATCAGTAACAAGTTCCGAACATATCCCTTCACCTTCAAAGACCAACTCATTATTTCCTACAGCGGCCTTCGAGGAGCCAGCAGCTTCTCTCTTGCATTCTTGCTTCCAGTGAATCTCTTCCCAAGAAAAAAATTGTTCATTACTGCTACTCTTGTAGTTATATATTTCACCGTGTTCATCCAAGTAAGTGTATTTCTTAATGCACTGCTTTCATGTAATAGAGGTGACTGAAAGCTTCACAGTGAAGATTGCATTGAATTTACTCTTAAAGTAGGGCAAGCGATCGTATTTTATGGCCAGATTTAGCACTGCACTGTGTAATTACACTCTTGGGGCTTTTAAGGTATTACTAAATAACTTTTTCAGAAAGTCTGTATTGAAAACCTGTGTCTTCTAAAATATTCAGGGAAAAGGTCACTTTGTGTCCAAAATCTCTTAAGTTCACTCCACATGTGCTTCGTAATGCTTTCAAATAAAGAAGCATTTTAACTTTACACTTCAGTACAGAATTGTTCTCTACTAGTGGTGTATCTCAAACTGAACAGAAAATAATCTCTGTCCTATGAAGGATTTTGAATTTTTTACTTTTATCTTCATCTTAGGGACCAAATGAGAACATTTTTAAATCCTTTGTAAAAGGATATTAAAGAAAAATAAAGTGAATAATTCAGATTTATAAGAATAGGTGCCTACTGCAGATGTTTGGGTTATTCCACTTGGCTTACACTGCTATATCTGGAAGAACTGAATCTTCTGGAGGTCTTATATCCCATGTTCTGTATTTTCCCATATCAATATCTCAGATACTCTAGGGTGCCAATGGGGCCAATGCCAATGCATTTGTGGTTAGGCACTTAGATTCCACTAGAAAGTTTCAGAAAAAAAAATTCTTTCTATTTGCCCTTTTAAAATGCTACTCTGTAGCAATGCAGTAAAGAATTGTGAATAGCTGAAAATGGTTTCTAAGTGAAAAAAAAAATTAATTCTGAAAATGTTGAAGTAAGAAGTTTCAAGATTGTAAGAACCTCACAAAGATAATGTTTTCTTTCAAGTAAGTTCTGTTTTGAAGAAGGCTGGCAATGAGTCAGTTACTTTACACAGTTAAAACATGTCGATAAATACAATGTCACTTGAAAATAACTTGTTTGTCATTTTTTTTAAAGTTTTTGAGTTTTAATCCTCTTCTGTAGCTCTCCATACAAGTAATAGATCATAGTTGTGTCTAAGACACAGCTTTCCTAATTGATTAAAATGAAATCCTTTTGCTTTCTTTCTGTTTTTTTTTCTAAAAGATAATTAACATTTCAACTCATTGTTCCAAATGCAGGGAATCACAATTGGTCCATTGGTCAGATATCTAGATGTTAAAAAGACCAACAAAAAGGAGTCTATCAATGAAGAAATTCATGTGCGAGTAAGTTTTTTATATTCACTAGCTGGTATCCTAAAAAGAAGAGAAAGGGTAACCCAAAAGAGCTGGACAGAGGGAGGCATTCGGTAACACTGGCATTCAGTGGGTTTGGACCCTAATGCTTTTCACAACATTTGGAAGAAACCCTAGGCATAATTTTCTAAAATATGATATCTCATTTATATTCATGGTGACTATCATATTATAATATTGTACCACAAGTGTCATGGTGTAGCAGGGCCCTTAATTCTTGACACTTGTGACCAGGGGAGGACAGAAACATAAAGGTAGCGTTTACAAAATGCACTCCTCATCCTTCCCAGCTAGATTTCTCAGATACCTTTGTTGCCATCTTCTGACTGATTCTAGACACACTGACACGTTAAAGTCTTTAGTCAAGTTTTATTGAACTGAAATGAGTTCAACCATTGGCCTGCAAATTTAGTTTCAAGTTATTCTGAGTAATGATCTTTTCCCCTTTCAAACATTTACTTTGGCTCTCAAATTACCATCATATAAAATGACAGAAAGCGGCTCAAATTGACTTAACAACACTATAAAAAATATACGTACATGCGTTCATTTTCACAATAGGGAATATATTCAAAATTAACGGAAACACTGGGCCTTAAAATTAAGCACATGCAGAGACATTAGCAAAATTACAGCATCTCAACTGATTTGAATTTGAAGTGCATTTAATTCTTACTATTTCAACCTTTACACTTAACCATGAAAGGAATTTATGTTTAAAAGGACCACTCAGAACAGTATGTATGTAAGAACTGGCCGTTTTTCTGTCTGTTGCTATAATGCCAGAAACACAGAAAAGATGACTGAAAATCCTGGTAGTTAGCAATGATGAATTTACCAGTTTCATGACAATTTGCAAAATCCTCAGAGGACTTGTCAGTCAAGGCAAAGGTTAAGGTGTGGGGTACCTGGCCCTGTGCCCCTCTCAGGGAGGTCAGGCATGCAGAAGTGAAACTTGGTTGACAGAACCAAGAATTTAGTTTTTGGTCTCAGTAGACAAAGAGGACCACGAAATCTGGTTGCTCAGTATCATCTTCCATTGGACATAGTCCTTTACTTGGGCCTATATGTTGCTGGGTGATGGTGAGACGTAGCAGACTGACAGACTTGTCACCTCCATCAAAATATTGCCACTGCAGCCAAGCATAGGAACTGCCACAGTGGGATCTTTGCCTTGATTTTTAGAGAAATGTAGATGCTTTCAGAATTAACTCACATCCTCCGATAAAAAAATCTCAAAATCCTGTCAACAATTGAGTATTTGTGGTGACATTATTTTCTCATAATGGCCACTTAAAATTTTTCCATGTTTGTTTCTCTAGTTGATGGATCACTTGAAGGCTGGTATTGAAGACATATGTGGACATTGGAGTCATTATCAACTGAGAGATAAGTACGCATCTTTTATTGCAGCTTACTTTAATAAAATAACCTATCTATCATATAAAATACAATAGGTAAATAGAATAGGAAATCAACCTAGTGCCCCATAAAGCACGAAAATAATGGGAATGTACGCAATATCTCTTTTTAAAAAGTGAACTCCTGAGTAACCATCATCTCTTGGGAGTGCAGTGCTTGTATATCGCCGACGAAATTGCTTCTGCACAAACAAGCAGAAAATAAGCCTTGTGAAAGAAAATATAGCACAGGAACTCATGCTGCAGACATCAGCCTGTGCACATAGCTTTGGTACAAACTTCGGATCTGTGACAGTGCTCCTTTAGGTCTGGATTTAGAACAGAAGCTATCTAAAGTGCCAGCGCTTCACTGACTTCTGCTGTAGGCCTCCACAGCAAATACCATCCCTTGTTGGTGAGTACAGATTCAATAATAGCTAGTCACCTGTCCTTACAGGTCTTTGCATTCAGTAATACTTAAAATAAGAGTACTGAAGGGAATGATTGAATTTAAATATCCAGTAGCATAAGCAGATACTCTCAAGCTAGTCTTCACTTAGAAACACAGGACCTGCGTTGTGTCTTCTATAAGCAGGATGAGGTGGCTTTGTGAAGCTTTGCAGCTCTTCCAGGCACTTCCCAGAAAAGATGGACCTCCCATTCCGAGCTGCCGTTCCTTTTGTCTTTTCCCTAAGGGAGCCCTGTGATCATGTTGGTCGTCACCGCAGCATGTGAAGTGTGGGGAGAGACTAATCTTCCCTTCCCACAAACATCTTATTATGATGCTGTGGGCTAAAAGTTATCCGTAGTTATCCTAGCTATGCCTAGACTTCTGTGCTGGGGTCCTCTGGCTCACCTTTCAGCATTGGGCCCCAGTAATCCAGCTACGGGGGTCTGTCAGGACACATGGCAACTCGGTTCATGACTGGGTTTCTCCCTATGGAAAAGAGGAATTAAGAGTGGTTTGCATCCAGTTCTTGTCCCACCGAGGAGTCATGATGTAATGTGCTAGGGCACATACTGGGACCCAGAAGCTAAAATGTCCTCTTGGCTCTCGGTGCAGAGGTAGCTCTAGGGGACCTTGTATTAAAAGCTATTCCCTAGATTTTTCTATGCAACTTTAAAGGCTTTTAGCATACGTATATCAGAATTAATTACCTAAGTGATGACACTCCAGGAGGCTTTCTGTTACACAGGAAAACATAAAAAGCTCTAATCCCAGTGGAAACATTTGCGTACCTCTCTGCTATTAATGTATAAAAACTAGCCTTTGCTAAGAAAACATGTACAAACTTTGCAGTGCTTTTTTTCCTAGCATTGTGGAGCACATTACCTTGCTGTGGTAAACTGTTCCTTTGAAAGAAACATACAAGAAGATCTGCTGTTGTTCTGCTAAACGTCTGCCTGAACCCACATACCTGTTCCAAAGCGCACACACACATTCACACTCGAATTATGCCACGCATTAACGATATTGTACAATCTGCAGCATGCGAGCACATAGTATTTTGTGGTCCATTCAATTTCTCTGTTATTCAGAACACAGAGAAATGTATTTTGTCTGCTCTAATTGTCAGGATTCAAAATTATCAGCAACATAATGGGCCCAAACCACTGTAACTGCTGGGCCATTTAGAGCCTCATTGCTGGCTGCCTGAATAGACCAGGATTACTGTAAGAGCAGCTGCTGCTGTTATGCCCTACTAGAATACAACATTTGTATAAAAGCGTGGAGACTGGCCATATTTTTTTCTGACAAATGTGGCGGTGTTATATGCAAACACACACCCAGTCCTCTTTTTTTGCTCTGATTGCAGCTTGTTTCTTTCTAAGCGTGGAAACTGGCCATATTTTTTTCTGACAAATGGCGGTGTTATATGCAAACACACACCCAGTCCTCTTTTTTTGCTCTGATTGCAGCTTGTTTCTTTCTTTTGTCTGGTGGGCTTTGCAATCTCTGTGGACCAGCAGACCATGCCAAATGTCCTCCTAAAGGTCTCGGCTCACTAGGCCTTCAGCAGTCCACAGGTGCCTCCAATTTGGATTCAGTTTCCATAACTGAATTATATGTGTGTGCATTTGAATGAAGATCAGCTTGTACCACAGAAATAAAAACACATTTCCTTTTTTTACACTTTGATTTTAATATCTCTTTTGCAGATTTAAGAAGTTTGACAATAAGTATTTGAAGAAAATCTTAATTCGGGAACACCAGCCCAAATCCAGCATTGTGTCATTGTACAAAAAGATGGAGATAAAACTGGCCATTGAGATGGCTGAGAGTGCCATGAAAATTTCAAAATCATCCACAGCTTCTTTACAGTGAGTACTGATCCCCTGAGCCTTTGCAGAGTAGGGACAGGAAGGAAGGGCACAAAAATGAGAAAATACCCAAGGGATTTCATGACTTCGATATAAGTGTGAGGAAAAAAAAAAAGACAGTTATGAAAAAAGAAGCTGCTGGTTTGTGCTGGCAATTTGGTGCTCATCATATTTGCACTTTGGCTCTTTGTTCACAGGGTGAAAATTAAAACCAGGGACCTTTTCTCTGTTTCTCTTCAATGATGGGCAGTTCTGAAGGAGTCATGAGTCAGGCACGGAAGCCACTCTGGCTGCTTTAAGTGACAGCAGTGGTTCAAGGTGGCCATATTTGCCACTTAGCTGGCCATTGGGTTTTGCTCATCACTGCTAGGTGCTGAGACCTGCAGGAGAGCTTAGAGCGCAGGTCCTGACTCCATTATCCCAATCACAAATTTTTACTGAGAGCAGATTTCCTTGTAACATTTGCAATTTTTGCTACTTCAGTTTGCAGTCCGTCAAACTGTCTTCCCCTATTTTGGTACTTCCATACCATATTTGCCCAATTAAATATTTATGAGCAGCCCTGAGGAGAAGGACTTCAGGGTACTGGTGGATGAAAAGCTGGACATGACCCGGCAATGTGGGCTCACAGCCCAGAAAGCCAAATGAAGCCTGGGCTGCATCCAAAGCAGCATGGCCAGCAGATCAAGGGAGGGGATTCTGCCCCTCTGCTCTGCTCTGGTGAGACCCCCCTGCAGTACTGCCTTCAGCTCTGGGGTCCTCAGCACAAGAAGGACATGGACCTGTTGGGGCGAGTCCAGAAGAGGCCATGAAGATGATCCGAGGGCTGGAGCACCTCTGCTGTGAGGACAGGCTGAGAGAGTTGGGGTTGTTCAGCCTGGGGAAGAGAAGGCTCCAGGGAGACCTGATTGTGGCCTTTCAATGCTTAAAGGGGGCTTATAAGAACAGACTTTTTAATAGACCCTGTAGCAATAGGACAAAGGGGTAATGATTTTAAACTAAAAGAGGGTAGATTCAGACTAGATATAAGGAAGGAATTTTTTATGATGAGGGTGGTGAGACATTGGCATAGATTGCCCAGAGATGTGGTAGATGCCCCATCCCTGGAAACATTCAAGGTCAGGTTGGATGGGGCTCTGAGCAACCTGATCGAGTTGATGATGTCCCTGCCTATGGCAGGAAGCTTGGACTGAGTGACCTTTAAATGTCCCTTCCATCCCAAACCGTTCTGTGATTCTATGATTCTATGAAACAGTAATTCATCAGACCGACCAGGGGACAAAACTGGTGGGATCTCCAGAGCCGCCAGTGAGGGAACTACCCTCTAAGAGAGAAGTCTGTACAAATCTTCACTCCTGCGTACTTTAACTGCTGTGCATGTATTTATCCTCACCTTGCAACCCACTGTCCAGAGTGTGGGTACTGCTAATGGCACTTGCCCCCACAAACTCTTTCCTAGGCTCCCGCTGGCTGCTGTTGCTGCTACCCCCTGCTCTCTGCTGCTGCATATTTCAACCCCCCTCCATTTTGCAGCAGCCTCTGGCAGGGCCCAGCATATTTTATTTTCTGAACGATCATTTCAACCCATACCAGAAAGTCCAAATACCAACTGGACATTAAATTAAAATCTCTCTTAAAACTTTGACTTAATCATGTCAAGATTCATCTGCTTTCTTTTAACCTGAAACTGAGGTCAACATGCAGCGTAAGACCTAGCGCTTTTCTTTCTAAATCATTCTTTATTGAACGGATGATATTAAAAAAGACTGTGTGTCTGTCAGGCTCCTTTCTGTCTGCTGTATTCCCTTAACTGTTCTGAGCCAAGAGAAAATGTGCAAGGTTGGTAGACAATCTATGGCAATCAAACCACACTCCTTTTCTTTCGGGAAAGAGAAAATAAGACAAATTGCTTCAGCATAGTTCAGAAATTCGCTCCTGAGCTGAGAAATTGATTGAAAAATATTCTATAATAAACAGATGATACGATGGACTAATTTTTGCCAGCTCTACTCTGGCTGTAATTGAATTTTAGTGTGCATCAATCTCTGATGCACAGGTTCTCCTACTGAGACAGCCTTTCTAAAAATGAGTGCAGCCCGTGGCTCAGAAATGTTCTGATTCTTGGAGGCTGTGAGAGTGTTCTAGGAAAATATGTTTTCCCAGCTCTGTTCATTGATAGGTGTCCGCTGCTGAGCACTAGAGGAGATGGGCTAGTAAGCTAGTTATTGGATTTTTAGTCTGAGCCAGTGCAGTAGTTCTTATAACTCTGTTCTCCTGAGCAACTAAGTGAACCTGCTTAAGACTAAAAGGTTTCTAAATTTATTTGTAAATTGTTTGATTGTTATAATTGAGATAGCTTGTACCTAAAGTCCCTGACTTTAGCGAGGATACAAAAATCTGGCTATAAGCAAGTGGAGATTTGAAATAAAATTCCAACGTATGGCACGGAAAGCAGTATGTGCAGTGCCAGAGTAGTGAGAAAACTCTCTCACTAGCAATTCTGATTAGTTCTACAGCCTTTAAGCACAAGAGGGGAAATGCTCTATAACAATCAAAGCAGATCTCCATCGTTGTGAATTAACATTATTCTCAGCAATTGCATTCCCGCTGGTGTGATCCCTGGAGGTGGAGTGGATGTCCCATATGCAGTGAGTATTTCCAGTGCAGACTGGAGAAATTTGCCCATGGACTGTGCAACAAAGAGTGCACATTTGAATGAAAATAGAGCATTTTGTTATGATGTTTTGGAGACTATAAGCCTTAGAAATAAGGATAGAAATGGCAAAAGCAGAGCCAAGCAGATATTATAAAAAAATAATCTCACAAGGTTTGTGGAAGGCATTTTATTTCCGCCATGTATCAACTATCTCCACGTCTAAAGAAGAAAGAGATACTGTCACGGTACTCATTACAGAGAGACAGTTTTCATAGCATATTATAATTTCAGTATTGTCTTCACAAATATATCTCCTGTGCCCTGCTTTGTTGTAACACGCTGGAAGTTTCAATAAGAACAAAGAAATAGTTTCAATAAGGATTGTTTTATGGATTTGGTAACATACCAAACTTGTTTGGGTTTTTTTGAGAGCTCTTTTTTAATACATTGTGTATTGCAAAATGTAAAAGCAATCTGTTCCTTTTTACCATAGCTGTGCATTGTTATCCATTGGGTAGGTTAATATCTAATCCCATGAAAAGAATACACATTTTTTATTCGTGCTCCAGAACAATACACACTATCTTCAGGCTGTTTTTTTCTCTTACTATCCCAGCTTAACTGAAACTCAGGGAATTTTATTTATTCTGTTTAAGTCACTTTAAGCGCAAACTGATAGGCCTCTAAATGACTTAGGACTGGCCACTTCTGTCCTGGCATGTGGAGGGGGTCAGGTACGCAACTGGAAAAGTAAAGAGATGATCTGATGTCTTCCCAGTGGAGTTCTGCTTTCCCCTGTTTATTCCCAGCAGGGGGTATAAGGTATAAAGACCCTGTGGGGAAATTCAGTGAAGTGCGGACCAGAGCGGCAGTTATTCTCTATGATGTCAAAGCTGCATGCATCAACTGTATCAGTTCGATTTGCATTGCACAAATGAGCCAAGCCTGCATTTTATAGACCACTACTCGTTGACACACTAGATTGCCATTAGTCCTCAGGGGCTGTGCTTGTGTTTGCTTTCCAACATGTACCTAGGATCTTTCTGTTGTCCAAAGGGACAGCAGCTAGGGGCTGCTGACAGCAAAGAGACTGGTTTCCTTGCTATGGAAAGAAGCATACACGGGCTGTCCCATAGTCTGCGACACGCCAGACCCAGTATGGAATAAAGGTGCATTACACCTAAGCCTGGAAACTTGGTGACATCCCTGGTTCCTCTCAGTGTTATCCCTGAGAGCTGACAGCAAGTGAAAAACCAACCAACCCACCCAACTGGGTGGTGGTGATGGTCTTTTTTCCATGCTGGTAAATACCTAGCTTTGTTGCTGTTGCTGTTGTTAAGAATTGATGAATGTCAATTAAACATTTGTTGGGAAGGATTTATCAGGGCCAGGATAATATTTCTGGCAAATCCAGAGAGTCCTTTTCTGTCACTCTGGCTTGCCAGTAGCTGAGTGGTAGACTCATGGGTCTCTCGTGCCTCAGTGAGATCCTTAACCCAGGTTGGTCACCCCAGCCCTACCTCTAACACTACACCATAACCTACTGTCAACTTCTCTCTTGCTTTTTACTTCATGAAAAATTTGGCAGATCTCAGTTTTGGTCTGATGCAGAATGAAGAGACATTCAAAAAGTTGAAATATATGAGGAATTAATTCTTATATTCCAGGGACTTTGGACAGGGCCAGGCCACCAGCGCACACTGTCTACTTGATGGTAAGAGGCAGTAAAATGTAGAATCCAGGCAGCTCGTGATGGCCCTGCAATTTTCAAGATGTTCATGTTAGATTATAGCACAAAACAGTGGTAATCTTGTCAAACTAGCTGTAATTGCAAATTCTAATCTTTTCCCTATGTTTACAGCATAATCTCAGTTCTGCTTGAATCCACCTTCCTTTGTCATTAAAGGTTTTTAATTTATTTTAAAGGGAGTACAAAATAAATGCACACAAAGCTTTGGCAATACTGTACGTTGATCATAATCCATTCTCGAATTGCAGAATTTACAGACAACACTTCAAGGACGTCACTTAGCTGAGAACAAATATTTGCAATTACTTTTTTATTTTTTAAAAGAGGCAAGAAAGCAAAATGGAGAGAGGAAAAACCCAGAAACAACAAGATGAACTTGGACTGATTCATCCTGGATGATCATTATCTATTTCCCTTTCTTTTCTTGGGAATTCAGCCAAACGCTAACACTCACAGAGACTGACTGATTTAGCAAAACCAGCTAACATTTCACAGCAGCCCTCCTCCATTGTTTTGCTAGTGAAAAAGCCAGGCAGCTACAAATGACTGTGGGCTTCTTGTCACAGTTTCTTAAAAATACGAAGATGACTATCTTTCATTTTAAATGAAACGTAGTTCTTTCGTTTTAAATGGAGAAACAGGCTCAATAGCAAGGAAACTCTATACATTCTCCTCACCACAGGGCAGGTCTTTCAGCCTCCTTAACTGACACTCACTTTAGTTCTTAAGGATTTGCTGCACTTTCTCAAAGGAGTTAAAACCAGTAGGACCACAGGGCTCAGGCTGCTAGACCATGGTGAAGAACGTATTCAGACAGAGGAGGGACCTTGCAGTGTCTTCCTGAACATATAGCTGGTTGTTGCCCAAGCTAATCCTCAAATATGAACTTCCTTATGAATCTTTGAGAAAGAAAAGGAGAGTTTCTGCTGCCAGCTGTATGAGGGATTAGGGCCCATTCTGACCACCCAGTATATTGATAAAACCTGGGAAAGAGCAAAATGTGACCTTTTTTTATTAATCTTTGGATGATTTTTTGGTGTCACTGGTCACTGAAAGGCTCTTCATAGCCTTCTGTTCTAGCACTAAAAATAGATCATGCATCATTTCATGGGAACAGTATTTAATCAACTCATTAATATCATATTTAAACTTCTGTTTTATTTGCAGGAGCAGTAAAAATCGGCGTGTGCATAGGCTGTCCCCTGCAGAGGTGGAGTCCATGAGAGATGTCCTGGCACATAATCTATATCAAGTGCGACAAAGGGTGTGTAAGCAACCTGTTATCACACACTATTTGCAGACTGAAAGCTCTTGTTTGCGGTCCCCATATCATAGCCACGGCAGGTGGTAGCACCAGGGGCTGGTCACAGCCCTGGGGTCACGCTGGTGGGAGACGTGGACGTGGAGCCCACAGCCGCTCCGACCTGGGAGCTGCGTGGGGAAGGGAAGGAGCCCTAGCTCAGGGCTCATTCCTGGGTGGGAAAAAGGAAAGTATTTATTTTCCATTAGCTTTTCACCCTGACGGCAGTGTGAAAAGCCAGGAAAATCTGTTACTGAGCTGTAGAGGTCAGGCTTCCCTCGCTGCACAGCTACCTGTGACTCAGAAACTGCCTTCCCCAGGCTGCCAAACATCCTTAGGGGACTCTGAGGTCCCAGGTCCCCTCCCTGGGGTCAGGCACAGCCTGGGCGATGGAGGATGGATGGCTGGGTGGCCTGCCTGCCACTGCGGCACTGTGGGCCAGCGAGCTGGACCCAGGCTGGGCAGAGGGCTGCCCAGCACCCAGGGATGGATGCAGGGCTTCGTGGGAGGCAGCCGGCTGGCAGGTCACCAGCAGCAGCGAAACTCCCCCGTGGAAGTGGGTGGACCAGCGGCAGTAAACATTGCGTAGCCCAAAGTCAGCTGGGAGGCTGGTAAATCCTTGGTCTGTGTGGGAGCAACAGTTTACCCTTGCCACAGGAGGAGAAAGGGAAAAAAAAATAAAAAAATTCTACCTCCTCAGGACCTTCACTTTACACGTTTGTTTTTTTTTTCCCCTGATAAAATGGGGGTGATAATACCTCATCAGGGATTTGTTTTGCAGAAATTTGCACTGATTCTGATGCAGCCCAGTGTTTAATATCTACTTTATCCAATCTTGGTCCCAGAATATACAACTGAGTGCTCTCCTACAGCAATGAGTGGTAGAGCATATATTACAGTAACCCTGAAATTACGCAGATAAATGGGGCTAACTTGTGTAACACACATTTAGTAGAAAATGCTAGGCCCTGCTCATTTAAATGTGTCATTATTAATATGATATTCATTCCTAATACTGTTTGATTTGCCATGGCCAATTATCCTTATGATATTAATTTCTTATCTTACCAGCAACAATTTGCATATATGGCTGCCTCTTAGATTACTGAAATGAACTCTCTCTCTTCAAAATCAATTACAGTAATGACTATTTGCACCAGTCACTTCCTATGTGGTATTGAGAACTGTGTGCTTTTGGAAATGAAAGATCGGAAGTAAAATAATGCTACTTCTAATACTTCACTTTCCACTCTGAAGGCCTGGTAATGCCCTGGCTCACCAAATCAACTTTACAAGGACTGTTGCAAGTGAGACTGAGACCAGGTTCTGCTTTTTAAGAGTGTGTAATAAATTTCAGTGAATTTTTCTCTTTAAGGAAGATTTCCCTCATTTCACAAGATGTATGCAATAAATTAAAAAGCTTGTCCTAAAAGATGCTCAGTTTT
The DNA here is from genome assembly GCF_000690535.1 of Cariama cristata. NCBI lineage: Eukaryota > Metazoa > Chordata > Aves > Cariamiformes > Cariamidae > Cariama > Cariama cristata. Next base: position 78,803 of record NW_009626841.1, read on the forward strand.
AGGGTATTCTTAATGTGTAGCTTGTCCAAGTATGGAAAGGAAACTCAGTTGTGCATTTCATGCTGGAGGTGTACTCTACTTAACACAGTCTTTTGCCCTTGGGCATGTCTGCAACTTGCTCCTGGCTCAGTAATATTAGTACCAAGGCTCAGAGGTGGGTTAACCAGCTCTCTGTCTCTTGGGATCTGCCTCAGATCTGTAACTCCCAATTGTGCGATCAGAAGAGGGCTGACAAAAGGAGAACAAGCCCAGAGATGTTAACAGCCTTGTGTAGGTGGTTGTATCTTTACGGTACACTTCAAGCAGGCATGAGTCTATAAAAAATGGCATCAAAATATAACCCTTGAGGTCTGAGACTTACAGCTCTGTCCACGCATCCTCCCATCTTGCTCTGCAGCAGCAAGGTTAGTGCGAGGCTGCATTTTCCTATGTGATATCCAAAGAGCTGTGGTGAGTCGGTGGCCAAGCCGTGGCAGATGTCCCCTTGGCCTTGTGATCAACCAGACTGCACAAGGTTATTAAAATTGCAAGTGCAAAGAGAATCAACTGGGTGCATTTTTCTGTTTCAGGCACCAACATACAGCCGACACAGCCTGCCTACCAACACAAATGAGAAACAAGCCCAAGAAATCCTCATCCGTCGGCAGCACAGCCTGAGGCAGAGTTGCAGGAAGGGAAACAGCTTACCTTGGGGTAGACAGGTACGTGTTTTGTAAACTACTATTCATATGAAATATGCCTCTGCTTCTCTGTAAATAAGGAAAGAGACGCTCATTTTTATATGCTTCTTGCAATAATTAAAATGGATACTTTCCCCAATGTCCTCATGTGGCACCTAGGGAGAAAGAGCTTCACTCAGCATGTGGACAGCAACATTTGTATGTCCTACCTCTACACATTGGTCAGAAATGAGCTACCATGGGTGTAAGTAGTAAAATAATATAACTTGCATAGTATTCTTGCAGCTGTGTGAATTTGTGGATTCGCAAAAGGCCTGGTGCAAAGCCCTTGACACCTTCCACTGACAGTTTGGGCCTTCGATCAGTAAGAGTAAGATTTGTCTGACCAAATGTAGGCATTGGATAGCATAGACATTTACAGCTGAGGTAATCATAGTTAAGGATGAGAAATAAGTTCTTGCTGGGTATATTAACTTTATTTAAAGTTGCCACTTCAAATAGGAGAGGTGACTCTTACAAAAACCTATTTCTCTCCACTGACTGCAAAAAAACCCTAGGGCTATTGTATCCAACAGAGACATTTTCACTGGAGCTGACATTGAGTTCAACCATCCAAGCCAAGCAGTGATCTTACTGATGCCTCTCTAAATTTGGCTGTAAAGGTGCAGAGGCACAGCAGAAAGGGTATATAAGCATCCCTCTTTACCATCCCACCAAATAAGTGTAAATTGTGCAGGCAATGATGGGCACTGAACACACTTCTATCTCCATACACAGGCTAGCACCACGGGTGTACGCTACCTCTCTTTGCCTCAGGGCCCCAGCCAGCCCACTAGACGAAAAACCAGGCGTGTTACTTTTACAGGTAATGGAAGTGCTTTTACTCTGTATCTTACTCCAGCAGCGAAAGAAACTTGGCCAGTTACGCAGTGGATTTAACAGTACTAAATGAATACTCCCATGGGAGTCCCTGGCCTCTTTAAATGAGCTACACCCTTCTCTCCTATCTCTTTTATCTATGTTGTTTATATGGTCATTACTGTGGTAGTTTCTGTCTCGTTCCAGCACCGCCTAGTTTTCCCTTTTTCCCTCTTGCACAAATGTTCCTGTGATCCCTGCAGTTTGGCCTGGCCATGAAGTCATCCGTGTAAGGCCAAGAAAGCAAATTACCTGTTCCCTACAGCCCCACAGACACAATTGCACTCAAAATCATTCAGAGTTGCTGAACCCATAGCCCAGTCTAGGTGAGGGTGCTGCAGATCCGTGCCCTCAGGTCCCGTGGGAAGCGAGGCTGAGCAGAAATTCCCAACAGACACCCCCCACACCATAATTCAGTGTATACGTACACATGGCTGGACACACAGAGCAGCGCAGACAGGGCACAGTGCTCATTGAAACACAAACAGCACCGATGGGCTCATCCTGGTCCCCTCCCTGGCTGATCAGGACAATAGACTGTTAGTGGAACGTTATATATACATACATGCTACCTGAATCCCCCAGTAGCTGGCCTTAGATACACACTATACCCAGTAGCTGGCCCTGGACCTTCCATCTGCCCTTTTGGTGGCCCTTGGGCATGTGAGCCCCTGGGGACACAGCCCCATGGCAGCTGCTGGTACTCAGACCTGCGCACACACACGCGCGCGCACACACAAACACACACACACACATACGCACAAACACTCTTCCACTCCACCCCATGCACTTTAGAACCCTCCAGTAGCTGGCCTTGGGCACCCAGTCTTCTCCATAGCAGGCTTCTGGATCCCCTGGTCTCCCTTTGCCTTACACACAGGGACACACATGTGCCAGTAGGTCTCTCTGGTACTTGCTCCAGATTATGGCCTTACTGGTAGCCAACCACAGGCCCCATGGCCTCTTCAGTCACTGGTCTGGACCTCCTGCCCCCTCCTGCAGTCAACTCACAGACCTGCTCTCCCCAGTCTCTGTCCCAGACTCACAGTTGCTCCAATGCTCGGTTCCCAAACCTCTATCTTACTTGATGGCTACTCTGACTTGGTGATTGCTAGAGATTTTGCACTGACATAGGCACCCAGACAATACGCATACACCCCAGTCCCTCCAGTTCCTGGCACTCACGCCTACACACACATGCACACAGTGTAGGGAACCCAGGAAAGCAGAAGTGGAGTTTAATGACAAAACAGGACAGATGACACTGATGAGGCACAGGGCATAGCCAGACGCATGTACTGACCAGCCCCTCTTTACATGTGAGCCACCCTTTTTATCCCTTTTCTCCTCTATTTTCCTGCACTTCTTGCTCCTCAAACTACCCTGATCCCTTCCTTTCCCTGCCTTTGGTTCCTCCCCTAAACATCCCATCATAAGTCCTGTATGATCCCCAAATGCTCTCCCCAGACATCCCAATAACGAGCCCTGTACCCCCCCCCTCACTCTATGGGGTGCCCCACAGAGACCCTCTCGGTTGGCTCATCATGGTGGGTCTTACCCTGCTCATGGCGCTGATCACCATTACGGATCAGGGCAGGGGCTCAGGCTCGTTCCTCTGACTGGGGTACTGGGGGCTCCCCCCTGGCCCTTTTGCCTTGGGGCTCCTCCGTGTTTGTGGAGATGAGCCTCTAATCATATAACCTAACAAAAAATCTGTCCCCAAGCAGCTGGTCTCTTCTCCCCTTTTCCCAGCTTGCTCTCTGTGAACACTTCTGTAGTAATACTGGTATTACTGCATAAAGTTATCAGCTAGTCTCAGGTTATTGTTTGTACACAATAAAAGGCAGACCCATCCCCACTTACACTCTAAGTAAGCAGACAGAGGTTAGGGATGGAGCAACACTGAATTGCCCACAGAAACGTGGCAGGACAGTGTCAGGGAAAACATGGAATTTAGGACACTTGAACATTCATTATTGTCTTCATCTGTAATCTCACTGACTCCTTTCTGAGTTTATTTATGTGGACCTGAAATGCATATGGGCTCCTTAAAAAAATTCCTTTTCATTTCTGGCAAAATTATCTATAGTGATTGAACCCATAGTCTTAATCTCTGTCTTTGTATCGAAAACTTGGACAACGAAATTTGTTTCCTGCAGGTGCAAAATTATTTTCTTTAGTCCCTTTCTGTTTTACTCTGAAAGAGATGAAAGCAAAAGCGATCTCTGTAGGCAAACCATGCCCCTGGGGCTGGGCGCTCACACATGACGGCAGCAGAACAGAAACCCATAGGACCTATTCAGAGGGGAAAATCAAAGGTACTCAAGGGGATTTTTTTTTTTTCTTTCATACAGCTCATTCTTTTCTGTTCTGTTTGTCAGAATGTCATGGTGGGGATATGTGTCTTTCTAAAGGACTCAAACTTCTACAGAGGAGCCTCAGACTTAAAGGCATTTCAGACACTTTCAAAGGACCAAGTCCTGCTATAGCAGACAGGCACATTACTCCAGTAGGGAGAGGAATAATTCCTGAAGTGGTGAATGCAGGTACATTTTTACTAATAGCTAGGCCTGAATTTGGATCTTGCCTTGTGATCTATCCAAATAATTAGGTTTCTTGGTCCAGCTTCTGACCCTATCTTAGGTCCATTGCATAGCATTCACACCACTTTAAATGTCTGCAGCTGGAGGAAGCCACCCTAAACCCCCTCATAAACTGTGTTAGGATGAGAGGAATTGCACTTGGGAACTGAGAAGAGAAATATTCAGTATGTAGGAAATTAGAATGACAGCCTCATATATGCACGTATGCATTGACAGAGCATAAATGCCACCTCTTCTGTCTATGCCTGGAAGCCCTCCTGGAACAAGCATCCTCCAGCAAGCTTGGCTTAGCTCTTATACATAGCATGTGCAGAAAGTTTAGTAACTAAGAGATCAGAAATGACCACAAATAGATCCTTAAACCACCTATCAGCTCTTTATGCCATTCATGCAAATGAGTTATTTCTTTGACAGTATATATCATTCATACTTTGTAGCAGTGATGCTCCCAAAGGGCCAAGTAGAAGCCCTTCAAATCTGAGAAAACCTATCCTATTTTATTGCGTATGGTGTGGTATGCCCACATGGTCTACAAGAAGCAGGTTCTGCTCTTAAAGAAATGTGTGTCCCTGTTTGGTAGAGGTAAGTGCTGGTGCACACATTCTTACTTTGTGCCAACTGTGAAGTAAACATTAGCTTAAAATAATTTAATAGTTATTAAGCTGCAATAACTCGATAAATTTTGACTGTGTGACTATACCCAATACATGTCTGCTTTAACCGCAGTGGGATATAGTCTAATTTTATTATTCATAGACCTTTGTGTTTGTCTCCCAAAACCTCCTACCTTGTTATGAGCTGTTTCTTAAATTAACTGATTTGCTAGAGCATAGTCAGACTACAAAGTGGCTTTAAGAAAAGTGAAAAAGTATATTCTATAAACTCAACAGAATGAGAAAGCTGGTTATTGGCCTATTGCAGGCAAATTTTTATTGTGTACTTGTGGCAAAGAAAGCTGGTAGGAGCAGGTCTGACACACCCAATGTAATCAAAGCACCCTAGAGTCAAACCCCTGGTTTCAGGTGAAACTGTTTTCTTCCCAGTTGTTAATCATACGTGACCAATAAACTTCATTTTCGATGGCACTAGAGTCTTCTTCATCACTTTTTTGTCTTCTGCTGTGGGTTTCACAATGCTTTTGAACCATGGTTCTAGGTGTACTTGTGAAATTCATAGACAATTGAAAGCTAAGTAAAGGAGCACTCTTGCCCTGTGAAGGCATTGAGCAGCTCTGCGAGGCACTAAAATATAACTGCATGTGCTTATTCGCTGGGGTTTCAAGGTAGAGGCAAGATCAATAAAATCTTTTAAACATCAGCTTTGGGATGAAAATAAAAATTTAGGGTTATTTTTAGTTCTTAACTGTTCTCTTATTCTGTAGTAATTATTTAAAATGCTTTGGTTCCAGAGTTTGAAACCATAAAACTGTATTGTATTGAATACCCTTTAACTGTCCTTGCCAATACCATGGTGTTTCCTTTTTCTCTTCTTCAGAATAGAAATTATTTGTCTATTTTCCTTCAGATCATCACAGAGGTGGCTCTGATGCTGAGTTCCCAGTAATGTTCAGACCCCAGCCCCGACTACGGCCACACGAAGCAAAGCACCGCCAGGAAGAACTGATTCCAATGGCACACTTGGATAGACGAGCGGGCCCATCCAATCTGTCCGGTCAAAGAGGAAATTCAATCAGCCAGCATCGTTTCACCAGAGCAGACAATCTAGCTCTAATGCCAAAGTCTCGATTCACTGTGGGAGAAGTAGAGAGGTATGAGTCAGAAGAAGAGACAGAAACAATGGCACCAGCCAGGCCATTAGTCATATGAGGAGCAGAGAAGAGCAATGTTTGCATCTCTAGGGCCCTTTGTGCACTGCTCCAGGGAAAATAACAAAGCTCTTATATGAACCAAACCACAATTTTCCTTTTGGGACCAGCGCACTTGTTCTCATATCACTTTCAAGCGCTGTATCAAGGTACTTAGTGGTTCAGAGAAGACTCAAATTATTATATGTTTATATCAAGCTGCTTTCTTTCCAACAAAGCACTGCAGGAAAGAGGGAAACATGATCTTTGTAGAGGTTTGGACATGGATTTAAATGACAGTAGTTGGGCACATGCAGGGCTATGGGTGGAAGCTGATAGTGCCTTCCTCTGTTCTCTACTATGGCCTGCATCCAGAAAAAAGAAATGCGGAAGGAAGGACATGCTTGGCACATGAGTGCCCAGATTGGTAACTTCAACTTACCTAGAGCTTTTGACCTCAGAGTAGCTGAGATATTCCAGGAAAGAGTTAAAAAACAGAAAGGCATTTTTAGGGCACCTAAGTGTCACTGAAGATGCCTAAACAAGTACTTAAGTCAAAAGGATTTTTAGTGGACATTTTCAGCATTTGGGAAATTCTTGACATCTCAGGTTTTGTCTCTGCAAAAGTGTGTAAAGTCAGTTGCTATGATGGTCCATAACTCCTGCTCCTTCAACCAGTTTCAATACGTAGGCACTTATCACCCGCCTACAGTTGTTTTAGGTTAATAAAGGAGGCATCCTTGTAGGTACAAATCCAGAGGACTCTTCAGGCAGGGGTGCTGTAAGCATGTCTTTTATTTGCAAGTATGGGACGGCAAGAATGTACACAATATTCTTGTGGTTCAGCAAGTGGGAGGCTTCATTGTAGAGCATTTAAACTCCATTCCCCACTCCTGCCTTGCCAGAGGGTGCCCAAATTGGTGGACCACTCTTGACACTGAAGCTGGACCAGCACTGCAGATAGGAATCTAGAAACTGGGATAAAAGGTAAAGGGAGCCTGACTTTGTAGCCTGCTGGCTAGCAGGAAAGAGAGGCCGTGTGTTTCGCTCCCAGCTTTTTCCAGGGTGTCTACCTATACGATGTACAGAGAAGCATTTGCTAAAAAAAAAAAAAAAAAAGCAGAAATAATCAGGGGGACTTACACTGGAGCCCATGACCTCCCAACCTTCCTACTGAGCTCCCATTAACTGGGTCTGTGCGCCCATCCTCCATTCTCGACGGCGGGTCTCCCTGGTGGTAGGAGAATCAAGAAGCTATGGTCTTGAGTCGTTTTGGATAAAGTCTAAAATCCCAGACATCTAGTTCCTCTGATGGAGCTCTTCTCTGCAAAATGGAAGGAGCATTGCCACTGTCCTCTGTGTCTTGAAACTGTAGGTGAGCTGATTTTACCTAAAGGGATGATTTGAGTCCAAAAGTCCATAAATCCGCTTTTACAGCTGCACTAAAATCTACAGCTGAGAGATGCACCAAGTTCAGTCATGTTTTCTTCAAGTTTCCCTTCCCCTCCTCTACTCAGAGCTTGCTTAACTGCCCAACTCAAGGTCTGTAAATGCTACTGTAAGAGTCAGAGTGGTAAGAATTAGAGACAGCAATGCCACCTTTGTGTTCCTTTTCTTTATATTACTGCTCAGCACTTGTATGTCCTGGTCCAGGAAAAATGTTTAAGTCTAAGTTATGACTTCACATTTCTTATGATGGATTTCTGATTCAGGACAGGTAGCATCTAAACTAACAAATTTGAAAAGGGTCACCAGAGGAAAAAAATAAAAGCCCTTTTTGCTCTTTTCTCATGTTTGCAGCTTTTACGTTTAGCAGGTCATAATGAATCATCTGTACTGAAATCGTACAAAGCTTTACGAAACTTAATTGCTGTATGCGTTTCCTCATTGTGCCGGAGAAATTATACAACTTCCTTTTATGAAAGCAGTGGCACGTTATTAAAAGAAGGTAGGATTTGGCTTTTGTACTGACACTGAGTGAGCCGTGAAATACAGTTCTGTACCTGAAAATCAACAAATAAACCCAGCTCCACCACAAGAGGAAGTGCTCCATGTAGTTTTTAAACAAAAGCCTTGTGCCAGATCTCAATCCTATAGCAAGTTATATTGACATATCATAAATCTTGATGAAAACATTATTTTAAGAAAAAGTTATCAGACAAAATCAGGTCTTAAATTGCACTGCGAGCCACCCGGTTGCCACATGAAATCTAATTGAAGGCAAAATCTGTGCCTGTGTGACATGGTCCTTAGGCCACAGAGCTGACATAGGAGTAGGGTGACAGAGGTGTGCGACCTGCCTCTGCATCGCAGAGTCGGGAGCGGGTGGGATCTCCAAAACCGGCTGGTGATGTGAACTGCAGGCAATGCCTGGGGACAGCGATGAGGAGAAAGTGGAAATCTGAGAGGAGGGTGAAGAAGGGATCGTGTCTCGTCTTCAAAGGGAGGCTCAGGAGAGAGATTAAACAGAGGAATTACCATGAGCTGCAAATTCAGCATCTCCTCTTTAAGAAGATTTAATCAATGGATTGTCTGGGGGAACTGGACAGATACAAACTATGTGAGTTGAGGAGGGTTAATGGATGTTTGGAGTGGCATGGAAAGAGACTAGACATACATCATGAAAAAGAGGAATCCATGCAATTTGGTCAGGGTATGTTTGAAAGGCATGCTTAAAATTGACTCCCAATTTCTTTATTAAATATTCTAAAAGTCATGGAGCATTTGTATAATTACCCATTGTAAGCAGGGAGCGAAGCATTCAATTTCTGATGACCATTTATATTACAACTAGAGAAAAATAATTAAGTCTTTCTAAAATACAAAGAAAACTAGTGCATAGCTGGAGTCAAATCTCCTTCTTTTGCTTCATTTTTAATCTTTCCTCTGACGAAATCAGTGAGCCAGACCTTCAGAGACTGTAAAGCCATAGAGCATCTAGAAGTTAATAGAGCTCTCCCAGCTTTTGCATTCTGGCCCCCAAACTTGTAAAGTCTAGTCTATTTTTAGTTTTCTTTCCTAGCAATTAGAAAATAGGACTGGAAGAAAATTTCCTTCTGTGCCATTAGTTGCTGTTAATGGTTTTGCTGGCCATTAGCCAAGAAGCAATGCTGCAGATGCCTATATAAAATATGTTCTAATGTATAAAGTCGCATTGTTTTTTTGTTTTCGTGGGTATTTCATACTTGTGGAGTTCTCCTTAAAGAAGCACATTGCTTATGTTTGAAATAGCGGTAACTACAGCAATATTTTATTACAAGTAACTTACTCTGTGTCTATAAGCTCTCAGGCCTGGTCCATAAAGAAAACTGAAGTGGTTTAGGGCATGAATTTAAATCCACTGTGTGTGGGCATTCTTAAACCTTTAACCTGAGTCACATCCAAGAAGTTGTGCTGATAGGTTACAAAGGTAAGTTAATTCAAGATGTGCTTTGTTTTAGGCTGGTACAGTGCTATTTACTCAGGAATTTAAATTGTACTTGGATTTAAGGTGAACTGGCACAGGAAACTCATGCCCAGAAGGTGAAGAATTATTATTCAAAATCCAGAGAGGAAATAGGAACTCAGAGAGTTAAGACTGTTTCCTTGGGGCAGGAGGATAGTGCAGAACAGGTGAGTTTCAGGAAGGAATAATAATGAATAGCCTGTACCTTCAACAGGAGAGAAAATAGGAGATACACCTTGTCGTGGTTTAACCCCAGCCAGCAGCTCAGCCCCCCCCAGCTGCTTGCTCACTCCCCCCACAATGGGATGGGAGAGAGAACTGGAAGGGTAAAAGTGTGAAAACTCATGGGTTGAGATAAAGACACTTTAACAGGGAAAGCAAAAGCTGTGCACACAAGCAAAGCAAAACAAGGAATCCATTCCCCATGTCCCACGGGCAGGCTGGTGTTCAGCCATCTCTGGGAAAGCAGGGCTCCATCACGCCTAACGGTGACTTGGGCAGGCAAATGCCATCACTCGAAACGTCCCCCCTTCCTTCTTCTTCCCCCAGCTCTATATGCCGAGGATGACGCCATATGGTATGGGATATCCCTTGGGTCATTGGGGTCAGCTGTCCCGGCTGTGTCCCCTCCCAACTCCTTGTGCCCCCCCAGCCTCCTCGCTGGTGGGGCGGGGTGAGAGGCAGCAAAAGCCTTGGGGCTGGGTAAGCCCTGCTCAGCAGTAATGAGAACATCCCTGAATTACCAACACTGTTTTCAGCACAAATCCAAAACACAGCCCCATACCAACTACTATGAAGAAAATTAACTCTACCCCAGCCAAACCCAGCACACACCTGAAGAGAACTTGCTAACCAATGAGAAAAATAAGACAATAATAACAGTCATAATGAGAAAATATTTTAACAGTAAAAGCAACAATGGTCAAACAGAATATTGCAGAAAAAGGGAGGCAGTTATCAAGGTCAATAGTACATTGTGAGCACCTGGCAGTACTTTCATATTTATTGCATGGTGTGATTAACTGTTAGATCCTGTTGTTCTTGCTGCAGCTGTTACTCTTCAACTAATATGCCAGGCAAGTAGGAACGTGTAGTAAAAGGAGAATCTTTTCCTCAGAGAGCTTGCCATCAAGGACATGGCAGCAAGGGGAGGGCCGGCAATCAGGACACGGTAGCAGCTAGCGCAGGGAGGGCCCAAGCTGTGACCTCCAGCAATACCAGTTAACAGAGCGCGCTGAAAGAGGGCATTGCTGTGGTTCCTCTTCCAGGGGGAATGGTGCCCACTGGGAATGTCTGCAACTGCGTAGTCAGGGCTGCCACTGCCGTCCGTACTGCACCCGGGGAAACAACACGCTGACTATGTGAGAACACCAGCGAGCAGGGTGAGGAAGGATGCGATGAAGGCCCTAAAAGCAGTTCGTGTGTCACACTGCGGGAGGACATAGAATCATCACAGAATCATAGAATGGTGTGGCTGGAAGGGACCTTAAAGCTCACCCAGTTCCAACCCCCCTGCCATGGGCAGGGACACCTTCCACCAGACCAGGTTGCTCCAAGCCCCATCCAACCTGGCCTTGAACACTTCCAGGGATGGGGCATCCACAACTTCTCTGGGCAACCTGTGCCACTGCCTCACCACCCTCATGGTGAAGAATTTCTTCCTTCTATCTAGTCTAAATCTACCCTCTTCGAGTTTAAAGTCATTGCCCTGTGTCCTATCACTCCCTGCCCTTGTACAAAGTCCCTCCCCATCTTTCCTGTAGGCCCCTTTAGGTACTGGAAGGCTGCTCTAAGGTCTCCCCGGACCCTTCTCTTCTCCAGGCTGAACAACCCCAACTCTCCCAGCCTGTCCTCACAGCAGAGGTGCTCCAGCCCTCGGATCATCTTCGTGGCCTCCTCTGGACTCGTTCCAACAGGTCCATGTCCTTGTGCTTAGGACCCCTGAGCTGAAGGCAGTACTGCAGGGGGGTCTCACCAGAGCGGAGCAGAGGGGCAGAATTCCCTCCCTCGACCTGCTGGGCACGCTCCTTGGGATGCATCCCAGGGTGTGGCTGGCAGGGAGGAGAAGGGGTGCAGAAGCAGGGGGGATAATTGCCTCATAGCATGGCTTGAAACTCAAGTGAGTGGAGCAGGCACGTGTCTGTCAAAGCCGAAGAGGAGAAGCTCTAACAGATGGAAAAGAGTAAATGCCCTGGTGGGAGCATTAGATGGACTGATTTACTGCTCTGTGTGTGGGCCAAGAAACCAGGCCAACTTAAAAGACAAAAGTTAGTTCAGATGTGTGTACAGCAATTAAAGAAGGTTATATGAGATTCAGAAAAGTATACCAGGGTCTCAGGCTGGAGAGACTGGTAGAGAAGAAGTAACCGTGACCATCTTCAGCACAAGAAGGATAGCTGAGTCCATTTTTATGAGCGAGGCAGTCAGAGAAAGAGGGCCAGTGATATCTGAAGGGGAAATCATCAAATTGCTGTGGATGAAAAATTTGACTTATGTAACAGAAGATGAAAGTAATTGTCAAGTGATTCTTACTTTCTTGCTGGTATGTCGGTTTGGAGAACTGATACTTTCAAGGTTTTTCCTGCAGCCATTAGACCCTGAAAACTCACATGTTACTGTCATGTATGAATGAAAACTACTATTTAAAAGCCTGTGTGAGACTCTGGAAAATATAACAAATAATTCCAAGCTTCCTTCCTTCATAGGTACTTTTTCTAGTTTTCTATCTACGTATATGGACAAAACACAAACATTAAGAGTGGAAAAACAGATTACCTTATCTTTATATTTTGTTTGCTTTTTAGGTAGGACAATTACGTTTATTGTTTTGCCAAACTCGCTGTACTTAAGAACCTTAAAATTAGAGGTGTAAGGTAACATGAGCAATGCTCTGAATCAGTTAAGAGGACTGGAAATCTTTTGAGCTAAGTTGCCTGATTTATTTCCTTTTGAGAATCTTTCTCAATGTTAATCACAAGCGAAACTCATTTTTCTTTCCTGCTTTGCTTTCACAGGTGCAAAATTTCAAAAGTTAATATTGATTCTTGTTTATTTCTAGTCCACCCTTCCTCCTGGAAAAATTTGAGTTTCTACTACCTTTCAATCATAAGAAATGAGACATGGATTGAAGAAAACAATGCCAAACTCTGATTTTCAGTTTTCTTTCTTTGGCAAGGTAGATTGCAGCCTCACCAATAGTGGACAGCTGGTCAGGAGCAGACACCCAAACTGAACATCATCCCTTACTTTTTTTCTACTCTCCTTGTCAGAGCATGTTAGGAAAAAGAAGTATCTGTGAAGAATAACCACAGTGAGCTGGGGGCACAGGTATTAGTCATCTGCAGCATCACTTTTACACAGGCAAACATAGGTCGGATCATTAGACATCTGCTCAATGCTTTCCCATTAGTAACTTACTCTGCTAAATACAAAATTATCACAAAAGAAGCTGGAACTTAAACTGCTTTTTTCGCTGGAATGTATATCAGGTATTAATTTAGACTCATTAGTTGGTACTGGGCCTAACTCCATTTGCTTCTTGCTTTACTGTATTATCAGTAGTGATAAGGGGTGAACATAATGAGTTATGCACAAATGCCAAAACAAAAGGGCTTTTATTTTTTTAAGATATATTGGAATAAAGCCTATAGCCCTCTAGCTAGCTTTATTCATGCCTTTCTTTAAGGGAATTTCCCATCACAGAAGCTTGCACTGAGTAAGAAAACAATACATAAATGAAAGCCAGCTGCCCAAACATATCCAGCTTCAATATTACATGATGATGTATATTGATAACACTTGCAGTGGTGCAGTGTCTTCCAGGTGCTGTGTGAACACAAGGCACAGACAGTTCAGAGGCAGGGCATCCTGAGAATTATGCCAATGTTAAAACCCCACGTGAAAGGTGGAGAAACTTGCACAAAGCAAATGAGCCGTGTGTACATGTAACACAGGAACAGTGCCAGGAACCAAACATGAGACCCTGGTCCCTTGACCCGACGTCTACCTTTACTTCCCTTAGGCTTTCAGGTGACTGAAACCTACAGAAAAGAACAAAAGAACAGGCTGAAACTATTCCTCCAGCTCTCACCACAAAAAAAGGAGCAATCTGCACAGGAATTATATTGTTTGTGCACTGCTTCAAGCCAGGTATCAGGACCTGCTGTTACAAACACTCGGTGTCCTGAAAGACATCACAAAATTTTGCCATATTTAAGATATAGGTATAAAATATATGTAACGTAAAAAAGATTTAATTCTTCACTCATTTTTCCCTAGTACATTCACTGTTGTTCCTTTCAAAAAACTACTTATGTTCTGCATGTTTTGCAGAGTTACAAAAACCTGGTAACATTGAAGGAGCTTGTAAGAAGTGAAGGTACTATGGCAAATACACTTTTTCCTTGGAACCTGGAACAGAAACTCTCGGAAGTTCCTTCTCTTGCATTTTGGTCCAGCGAAGCAGGGAGGTTATAGGCGTTTGGCACAGTGTTAGACCTAGAACAAATCTCTTCAACTTTCTATGCCTCCGTTTTCTCCCAGGTACAATAAGGATAAAGACACTCAGGGCTGTCATAGACAGGTGCCTCAAGCCATCTGAGTTGCCAGATTTGGCACAGCTGCTCCCTGGATCAGCAGCCAGAGGCTGGGGAGATCCCTTGGGGCACCTTTTCGGCAGCTGGACTGGTGTCGGTGGGGCTGGCATCGGTGGGCACCTGCACAAGGCAGCCAATGGTGCAAACCAGTTGAATGCATGTGGGTGGCTACATTGCAGCCATGTCATGAACAGTTTGGACTCCACTGACTCCAGTGGGAACTCGGACACCTGCCGCACATGTAGACATCTTTGTGGTGAACATCTAAATGCAGCTTACTGAGTCTGAAGTGGAATTCCACCGTCCTGATCCTTCAAGCGATTTTGGCACCTATGAATGAAAAGCATCTTTTCAACGCTAGGCATTATGACTGCTTTAGCTTTGAGATGGATCTTCTTTTCCTTCTCAATAAATGAAGCTATTTCTGCATGTACACATAAAAAGGTAATATATCTATATATTTAATAGTGTCTCACTGTATATGACTCCTATATTCCGTTTAATTCTAAAGAACTCTTTGTCTGCAAGTGTATTTGGCTCAATCTGCTGTAATGGGTTTAGCAACAGAAAATTGCAAGGCTTACATTACTGCTGCCTCAAATGGACCCTCTGGCTTGAATTCCCCTTAATGACAAATATCCCCAAATCTTTCCCCATCATTTTCATTAGTATGCAAACATAGATTCAAATGAACGTGATGATTGCTGAAAAATTTGTTAATCAAGTCTTAATAATTTGAAGGATCTCTTTCAGGAGCTCTTTTTCTTATTTTTCCCTAATGCAAAAATGCCTGATACTGACTTACCAAGCACTGTAGAGCAGATATAACAGCTGGTGCCAAGACCAGATTTACAGGTCTTGTTCCTAGCTAATGAAAAGAAAGAGAGATGTAGCGACAAAGCTCAAAACATCACTATAAACAAGTTTGCATGAATTAGGTCAAGTTCAAAAGCTCAAAAGAGCTCTCATTATTATTATTGTTGTTATTGTTTTGGTTTTTTCCCAGACTCCCACTATGTGTAAATTTTCCTGTACCAGTCTCTAATGGTTAAACTAAAACTCTGCCAGCTGAGAGCATTAATTCTGCTTTAGCTGCTGGAAGAGGCATGCTTTCACCAAAGAGGAAAAGAGCTCCAGTGACCTCTGTTGATGGAATTAAGCAATGTATTTAAAGAACCAAAAAGGAAAGGTGACACATTCAAAACCTCTGCTAGGATTAAACAGGACCAAAAATAAACTGTGGTAAGAGGGAGTGGTTTTCAGGTTGCATATGAAAAAGACTATTTCCCAACACCTGCTGAAGTCAGAATCCTTATCAGGATAGTTGCCTTTTAAAAACGATTTTTAGGTAATTTGTTCCTTTTTTAGTGTGGAATTAAAAACTATTGGCATGAAGACAGAGGACATAACACACTAGGGGAGATGCGGTTTTTTCAAGTGCTACACTGCATTCCAGGAGTTTATATCACCAAAAGAAAACATCATGCCTGTATGTATTACGTGATCTGAATTTAGTGACCGGCTCCCTGTGCCAGCCCGACACACGGTATTCTTGAAGTTTTGAGGCAGAGAAGCTTTCCCGTTGGCGGGCTGCCTGTGGCAGAGAGAAGTATCTAGGAACTGTCATGCCTTCATGACCAAGAATTTGGAACGTGTCTTTATGGGCTAGTTCTGATCCAGGAAAATAATTAAACACGTAAATACCCACAAGGATCTGGACCTTAATGCTTAACTTCAAGGTTGAGAGTAGTCTCAGGAAAGTCGAGCATTTAAGGATTGATCCTGTATGATTAAAGTTATTGAAATCAATAAGAAAACACCATTAAGAGCTAAATAGCTTGTGGAAATGGGGGTATTATGTCCTCATTTTTTTCAGACTCATGCCTTTGCTAAGGACTAAAGGCACTAGAGGCATAAAAGAGGGTCAGGGCTTTGTACTGTTAAAGTTGTTTTATGTTTCTGAACTGCCCAGTAAACAACTGGTACCCACACAGTTTGGCTTTCTAGGAGCCAGACTGGTATCTTTTTCCTTCTACATCTGGTGTTACGGCAAGTCTGACCATCAGCACAAAGCTGGGAGTTTTCCCAGTTCAGGTGTTTTAATTTGTTAATGCCTCTACCAGAGCCGCAGAAGTTTTATTTTTAGCATACTTTCCAAAACCACTGCTGTCCCTCTGGTCCTAAAATGTCCTTCTCACAAGAGACAAATGGATATTGGTAATGACACTTTCCTAGTATCCATGATGGTATCAGGCTTTCTAGAGAATAATTTCTGCAAGTGTAAGGAGGGAAAAAAAACCAAGTTCATTCTGTTTTTAACAAAAGGTATGAAAAACGGTACATAAAGCAATATCTTTTTTTGATATAGGTAAAATCAGAAAACAAAATAATAGATCAGTGCACTATGATATCATTAACTAGACATTAGAGGTGTACTTGCTCTGCCAGCCCAAGAACATCAAGGTACACAAAATGTAAAGTATTCAAATCGATCTTAGTTTGCATATGTTATAGATGCTGTAAATGTTATGGCATCTTACATGAATTTCACAATAAAGCCAAATATTATTTGAGAACTTCATACTGTCAGGCATGAAGGAAGTATTGATGTATCTTCCATATATAATTAATGATCCTGGCGAAGATCTTCACTGACTTCTGGGAAATTATGTCTGGGTTTTTTTCATTCTGCGTAAGTCTGACAAATTTTTGCGGAGAGTGGTCAGGATGGGAAGTACAGTTGGGTGTAGGTTGGATCAAAGATTTCTTTGCCTCATATTTAACATCCTACAAAGACCTCTACATGTTAAAGGACTCCAGTTACCCACTCACTCTTCTAAAGACAACCCAAGAAAAGGCTCTATTCCCAGAAGAGTTTATGAATTAAGTAAATAAATTCTATGTTAGAATAGCACATAGAACCATTCTATATAAAGAATAATTATTTTCTGCCAAACTTACCTTGTGATAGGACAATTTATTTTTTTTTTAGGTTGCCTGACATAATTCTAAAATGAATACTTGTAATATCGTATATAGCTACAACTTTTGCACTGAAGGCTGAAATCACACCTGCCGTGGTATCTGTGCTAAAGCTGAGCCCCAGTGCCACATGTATTAGCTTTGCTACCTCAGGTATGGTTTAGGAAGCAGGTTGTGACTCAAAAGGAATCAAAATATCTTATTGCCCTTTTTCTACTGTGTATTCTTATTACCCAGCATTCAGGCTTTATAATTTAGTTCTTTTCCAGTTTAATCTTACAGTGCATTTATGAACAAGTTCCTGAGTGGTTCTTTATGTACCAGTCTTCAGAGGTCAGCTCTTTTGGCTTATCTTATAGAAGAGAAAGGAAAAAGTCAGCAGTCATCTTTTTTTACATCTGGAAAAGTATCTTTTTCATACAATTATAACTGTTTGACAGGAATTTGCTCAAAGTTAAAGAATATCTTTGGATGGAGATTAAAAATGGAAAATTACATCTTCAGAGATGTACTTTTCTTTAAATTACTAGTATGTGAAAACTGTTTTGGAACTTTAATTGCTGCTACAGACTTGCTACAAAATAAACTTTGCAATAAACCCTGGCTGATCCTTATCTATAACCAAAAAATCTCCACACTGGCAAGAGTAATATAGGGTGATATCATATTTAGATTTGGATTTTTTTTGCAACTGAGTTCAACAAGGCGGGATTTTCTCTTTCGAACAGCCCCAAACTTCTCCTCCTCTGTGTATGTGGAGATTATCTGGATCCTGCAGTAATTGCTGGTTGGGTCAATTGCTTGATTTTTTACAGTGAGGAGACTCACATACTTTCTGGTTTTGGCCTCACACAGAAGCATTCGGGCATGATTTCTCAGGGTAAACCGGACAGTCCAAACCCAGAGTTTGAGTGGCCTCCTGAGTTAGAAGCCAACTTCTCTGCCCAGTGCCAGCTCTGAACCCTAACAATTATGCCTGTTTCTAAAAACTGCATCTGAACCTGCCACTCTTTTGACCATTGTGATTTTGGCAATTTGCACCTCTCTGCTCATCCTGTTTTAGCACGCTGCAGGTGGGACAAACCTGAGACTCAACCCCAGGTCAGAAGGCTTGGTCAAAAGCTCCTAGAGTAGCAACCACTGCAAAGTTGATTGATAGGGAAAATCCCTTCTCATCACACAATAGTTAATAAGAGATCTCTGGAGGTCACCTAGTCCAACCCCTTTTGAAGTGCCTGCTGCTTTCCAGGAGCCCTGAATAGAGCCCATGGTGCCATTGCTAAAGGACAGATGAGCCACCCTAAAAATGAAATTATGACTACCTTTTACTGAGGAGTTGAAGGGGTTTTAATAGATTTTGGTCTTTCTATGAGCAGCATCTGTAGACATTTTATGTGATGCTAGAGGTGAACTTGTGAGGAGTTGTTAAAAGCATACTGATACTTTTTACTGTAGTTCTATACCCAGATACTTGCATTAGCTCTAAAAAAGCAATTTCCAGAACCAGAGCAGCTGTATCATCATCTGTATCATGAGCCCTGTGCCCATGTTCATCTAAGAAGCCTATCTATTTTGCCCTGAGAACATATCTGCCCACATGTGTATTGTCCTGAGCTAGGCTGGGAGTCTCGCTGTCAGGACTGGACTGCATGTAGGATCAAAAATTTCTCAGTCCCTCACTGCTGGACTTCATGCAGCTTCAAGTTTTAAGGCATTTGACTTCTACAACAGAAAACACAGGTCAGACTGATTCCTCTTTCCTCTCTGAGGTTTTTCAGATAACTAGCTGCTCTAGTTTATTTCAAACACTGTGGGATGGGTTTTGCTACCATTACAGGACTGGCACCAACACGCTGGTCTAGCTGAGATGAGAACCAAACTGCTTATGTGACAAACTTACTTCACCACAAGACATTGCACGGGACAGATATGCAGCCTCTGCTCCTCTCCTCAGAACTGGCATTATTATTTTCCTGGAATTTTCCAAGGTACCTGCAAATGGAAAAGGGGATTTACTCATCTCTGCGTATCAAGAGATGATCACCCCTTTTGCCAATTCTGTTAGAAATTTTGCTAATGCTGTTTTTTGGCAGTACATTCCTTCCTCAGGAGGTATAGATGGAGTGTCACACAGGAGGAGTTCAAAAAAGTACTGGTAGTTAATGGCTATGAACATAATTGCTCCACCTTTTTTTTTTTTCCATGATGTAATGTTCCAAGAAAAACTGTTGCACAAGAAAGCAATCAGAGGCAGGTTAAAATACAAGGAAATGGTTATAATCTTCTCAATAAAATAATGCTATCCTGACATGGCTTCTGCGAGTAGATTTGTTTGCTGTAGGTATCAGAAGGCACTTTACCATTCCTCTGCATTTTTCTCCTGTGTTTATTAAAATGGTTTTCTTGAGGTTTTGTTTGCTGTCTTTTTCCCTGTGCAGCCTTTTCTCTGATTAAAAGGTATGCTCACACTTTGATCCCCGTATGTAATTGTGGGATCAAATCCCACTGCTTTTTTTTAATAACTTGTAAATGCTTGGGATTAAGTTGGGTACTCTAACATTTAAGTATTTATGCCTAGCTGAAAAGATTTAAAAATACAGGAGCAGATTCCAGTTGCGATATCTGCATTCCTGAAGAAGAAAGGGAGAAATCATTTAAAATGTAGGACTGTTGATCAGAGCTAATTACATGGAGGATATATAAAATACAATTATACACATACATGTGTGTGTGCGTGTGTGTGTAAATATATAGATACAGATATTATATATATATCTGTATCTATATATAAAATGAAAATAAGCTGGCTGTTAGACCATGCAGAAGCAGTAAATTTGTTCTTTACTGAACTATTAGTATTCCAATATAATCAAACCCAGAATATAGGTAGATACAGAGGGTATGGGAGTTGAAGTGATACTGATGATCTCCAAAGGATTGTCACCACTGAAAAGGTTTATCAGATCCTTCCCATGTTATGTCATGTATGTCTTGCATTTAAAAATGTTATCAAATGCTGTTAAAGTTAACTGAAGTCATCCCACTGAGACAAAGAAAATTTGCCATCTTCCTCATGATGCCAATCTGTCCACTTTGTTTCTATAGCAGCCAGCAAACACTAGTTTGTTAACAAAAGTTTCCACTCATCTGGAAGCTTTCCAATGAAGTGTCCACATTTTCGATTCCTGAAAGCTCCTGTATCCTTCTTCCCAACTTAAAATGCCATTAAAATTCTTTGAAAAGTTTTATAACATTAGTAATTCATCCTATTACTTTTTATTTTTTATTTGGAAAGCTCTGATAATGAAAATATTGTACACTTTTCTTTAGACTCTTTTGGAAGGTTAAATGAAGCATGGGGTTCAACCATATCATCTCTGAGATCAACAGAAAGCTCTTTCTATAAAACAAAGGATTTTGATGCTTGGCTGCTGCTCGCTCTAACCACTGCAACACGGAATATTTTAGGCTGAGGCTCTGTTAACCCCACTTGGGAAGTGCTAAAACCCAGGCTGTAGGTTAGGGAGGGTTTTGTGTC
>NW_009626841.1:99398-107327 GCF_000690535.1 Cariama cristata
CGCCGTACCCTTTATCTTTGGAGGGGAGAAGAAGAGTTTAACAGCCGTAGTCCTTTTACCTCTATGTTTACGGTGCCTACAGGGAACTTCAAACCAAAGGCTTTCTTTTAACTCTCACAGCCTCACTGACTATATTCTCCCAAACACACTTTATGCACCAACGGGGAGGGTGGACTTTCCCATCATATTTCTTCTTGAATGAATGAATGATTTTCATTAATTTCTTACCTGATTGCTCTGTGCTAACTCTCCCAAGGACAGGATTATGTGAAGAGGTGAGGAAGGTCTACTTTTACACGTGACTTTGGAACAACAACGAACTGGACTATTTTATTGAAAACAAGCCATATATAACATTCTGTGTAAAATTTAAAACCAAACTTCCACCAAGTCAAGTGGAAAAACCTACGTTCACACCGATTGTCTACTGGTCATGAAGCCAAGCAACTGAGATCAACAGTTAAAGATTTTGCAAGGGTTTATTAACCTTCTGCAATGAAAATAATGATGACATAAGAGATGCAAGTAATGGATAATTAACTTCAGTGAGTAGGCTGGATAAAGAGAAATAAGAAATAAGGAAATTTGGGGAGAGATAAGCAAAATGTAAACTCAAGCCACTGAAAAGAAGTAAGAGTTCGTCAACTCCTGAAATGTGAATTTCTGAACCTTAACAGAAAGTTATACGCAGTGTATAGAAATAGAAAATATCACCTACTCTAGGTTTCTTCTTTTTCTAGATAATATATGCTCACTATTTAACCCCTGTGAACACCGTATTAGTATACAGGCAGTTAATTCTTTGGCTGACCACTGCAGCAATTCACAAGCTGCCTTTTAGTGCAACTCCAACTGCAAAATGCCTCCTTTGTATTGGGGCTGCTTCTGCTTCAGCTGTCAGGAACAATTCCCTGGCTTCAGTGGGATAGGTGTAGCATCACCCAAGGCAGAGAGTCAGCTTTGAGGATTGTGGAGGATCTAAGGTAGGTTTTTTATGCCATTGCTAAGGGATGGTTCCTCTTGGCTCAGGGATGATCAGTGCAGGTCAGCTGTGACTGAGCAAGCACAGGGTGTGTGTATTCATATTTTGCAGGTGGGTTCTTGGTGTAAAGGGGAGAGACAAGTGGGTGTCAGAAACAAAGGGGTAGGTGAGAAAGGGACCATGGGGTGAACAGCTCCCTATATTACCCGCATACGCATAGCAATTCCAGTTACTGGTTATAAACTAACCGGCATCACTAACTACAAGATGATGTTCTGTAAGACACCCCAGCAGATATTTCTAGACTCCTAAAAATCTGAGTCTTAGAAAAGTCCGTATCAAGGGCCTAAATCTAACCTCCTATGCCTATACAAACCAGCTAGTGTCGGTGAAGGGGGAAGCAGACTTTAGGCTGTGCTTATGAGCTGAGTGCAAGCACAGAGAAAGCTCCTGGGCCAGAGGAACTGGTCATGGTAGGACAGCCTGAGAATAAGATAGCGGTTGATTTGATTCAAGATAGAGCACGGCCTGGACACATTTTTTGCTTGCTTCAGAACTGCTTGAAAAACATTCTAACATCTACTTTTAAATGAAATTTTCTTCAGAGAGAAAAGAAAAAAAAAACCCTCAGCATTTTTGAAAGCAACATTTGTTCAACACACTTGTGCCATTAATCTGCTGAAAAAGAGCGAGTAGGAAATGTAGTTTAGCAGAAGGCCTCCCAGGACTTTAGGATTGGGTCAGCCTTTACCTTGCCCTTTGCAAAAAGAGGTTACGCCTCTATGCTTTAAAGGCTGCCAGAGTTATAAATATAGGCCACAGCACTAAAGGAATCACTTCAATCACCAACTCCAACACTTGAATTCATAGAAAAGCGTTTAAAAATATGTCTATAAACTATCAATCTCTCCTTTCAAAGGAAAATTCTCGTTGTCGGTTATAATGCCATTGTAAGGCTGAAACTGGAAGCATTCTTTTAGTCATTAACATTTTTTCCTCCAAAAGTTAAACATTGAAATTAGTATTTCTGTATTCATGGCAGTGACAGGTGCTAGGCTCGAGAACAGTGGCTGCTTTTGACAGCCAGCATGGGGACACAGCCTCAGAAATCATTCAAAGACTAAGTGTCCTAGTGCAGAATGAGCTAAAGAGGGAATTTACTGTTTAAACATTAAACATGTTGCTTAGCTATTAAACAACTAGATTGTGCTAATCCTTAAGAGATGGAGACCAGTCTGTCATCTCCGGTTCTGGGTTTCCATCAAATATGTCCCAACAGTGTCATTTTCCAGTGATATCCAGATAACCTGGAACACAAGTAATGAAAGAAAGGAAAACCAGCACAAATCCCCTCTGGGCAGCTCCTCTCTATTTTACCTGTCTTATGAACAGAAGAAGTGCACTGTACTTTCAAGTAACGGCAAAAATTAACTTCATGGGTTATGAGTGTCCCTCTGGAGCTAGAAACATCACTCAGCCCTCCTGCCGTGGCTGACGACGGGTCCCTTTTTTGTTCCTGGGGATGATATTTAATGCTGATGCCCTGCAGTACTGCAAAAACCTCTCTGTTATTTGGCACGAGGCACAAAATTCTCTCCCAGAGCTTCCTGGCTGAACCTGCTAGAGATGCTTACTCATGGTGAGCAGAAGTGCCTGTGTACACACCAGTTGGCTGGGGAAGGCCTTAGGAGAAGTCTTTGGGAGAGTGTTCACATGGGTGCAATTACTCTGATACCCAGATTAGCTCCGGCTCTAGGGCGGTGGTTGCCCATAATCAGTAGACACAGCAGCACGTTGCTCCCTCGGGGCCTCACGCTGGAATAACTGTGACAGGCAGCCTAAGGAAACCCCCAAAAAGCAGAGTTCATCACTCTGAATTCAGCACTGGCCATCTCGACCCGGACCCACAAACTCATGCACAACTTCCCCGCTGCTTCGTTCATGGGACCGCTTTGGAAGATTAAAAAAATAGCTATGCTCCTTCCTTCATGCTCCGTGCCTGTATTCCTGTGGCCTGCTGCTCCTGCCACTCCTCCAGTTGTGGAAAATTAGGCGGTTGCTGGTACCTCTGCCCTTTCTCAACCCTTTCCAGTTTAAAAACCGAGTTGTGCAGACAGAACAGTTAACATTGTAAGGGCTTTAAAACAGCTTACCAAAGTTCAAACCTCCACAACTAAATTGCTACCATTAAAGTGCCCGTGTGAGGAAGGTATAATGCCTCTGGTGGACCTGGTTTATGGAGATGGTTGCCAATCAGCCCTGGAAAAGGCTGTGGAAAAACATATCCTCAATGAACTATTGATTTAATATAATAAATCACATGATAGCTGAGATATTCTTTCACTAATTAATGGATTTGGAGACAGAGTTACACAGTCAAGGCCCTGATGACATAGCCCTCATAAAAAGAGCCTAACCCCTAATGGAAGAGAGATTTTGAGAAACGTTTGTTAACATAATGCATGTAGGTGAGCAACCAGCTCCCCTCTCAAAGAAAACCACTCTCAGTCAAGCATGTTTGTATTTTATAATCCTTAAATCTCCACTGAAGCTATTTATAAATAAGTAAAAAAGTTCTATGTCACCTCTTTGGTGCCTGTTCTCCCTCAACTCTTTGAACATGCCGGTTGCATGTACTACAGGCACTGGTTTTCCCTGCGATACTGGCATTCCCGTGCAGCTGCAGATGTCAAGAAGAACTGCCTTTTTACCTGAGGTGACCCCAAAACTTCCTTCTTTGTGCTCATGGAAATACCAGAATTTTTAACAGATTTATTTTAGTAACACACTAATGTATTTCAGCAAGATGGTCCATGTTTAAGTCTCCTGTACTATACTTTTGGGGAAAATTGGAGAAATTTTTTGTTTTAGTGATGTGGCTAGGAAGAAGGGTAAAATTTATACTTTTCTTCTGAACCAGGAACACAGATTTTACAGTACTGCTATCTGGACTGTGTCAGGGAAAACGTACGAAGTATGCAACCTAAAAGCGCCTCTGCACAGAGTTCATTTCCATCAAAATAAAATATCAGCAATAGAAAATAACTTTTTATTTTTAACTGTCAAACTAAAACAGCAATGAAAATTACAGACAAATATTTATTAATATATTTACGATTTTTCCCCCAACCATTTTGATTTTTTGATCATATTTACCAGCGAACCCCTACAACCTTGCTCATAGGAGATCCAGTTATTGAAACAGTCACAGTAACATTTTCCAGAAATGCTTCCTTAATATCAAAGAGAGGACAGAAAATTAAGTGTGAAAATCTGACCTCCTGATTTTTAGTGAATCCCTAAAAATGGAGCTAAATGTATGATCCAGTGTAAATTCTCATTTGTTCAAATCAGCATATTTTTTTTTCATTGTGAAAGCAGAGTTTTGATGAGAGTAGCAAAGATAGGGCTTTTCCTGCTATACAGATAAAGCTAGATTAATAGTAACAGATGACGTACAACCCTGTAACTCAAAGCCATGCCTACAATGAAACAGTCCCAATGCCTACTACAGCAAAAGTAAAACTAAACTGTCCTAACACCTGTATGAACCACCCGAGCTATCGCAAACCTGCGTGGTGT
Source organism: Cariama cristata (assembly GCF_000690535.1). NCBI lineage: Eukaryota > Metazoa > Chordata > Aves > Cariamiformes > Cariamidae > Cariama > Cariama cristata. The sequence goes on from NW_009626841.1 coordinate 103,963, forward strand.
GACTGCCAGCTCCTCTCTTCTCCAAACAGCACAGCCTGAGCAGTTCCTTGCTCCGGTTGTAATTTCCAGTAGTAATCAATAATAGGATTCAAAGGTAAACAAACTAAACTATGTGAGTTACCGTCTTGATGTATGAAATAGCATGTACTTTGTCACGTGAAATGCTGTTAGCACTCGATCTGGTAAAACAGACAATGTGAGCAGAAATAAAGAGATGAAAGTACACCCGGGTGCAGATGGCACGGCACGGCGCGGGCAATGAGGCGTCGGTGGGGGCATTGTGGCAAGGTCCTCTATGGATCAGTTGCAATCAGGCAAGTGCGGCGTTCGTGCTTTCTGTTTGTGCTATCACTGAAATGGTGCGGAGTGACCCGACAGAAAATTGTTCTGAAGCGGGAACAGATGCATTGAGCTGTCAGGGGCAGAGCCATGACGAGACCCGTCGGTGCCAGGGACACACCTTCACCTCTCCTCTATCTCTCCCCATGGCTGCGGGGATCCCCCCTCCCTCCCCTCCCCAGGCACCTTCAAGGCTCAGGAATATTTTTCTCCATACGTTGATGTCCCTGCTCACAGCCTCGGGAGGAATCACTTCTTGTGAAGACACCAGCCAGGGTGGGCACAGCGCGAGGGGTGGTGGAGGGGAGTGAAGCTGTTGCTGCTGTCTCGTACAGCCTGGGTGAAGCAGAGATAATGGGAATATCACACCCCACTCTGCTCTCTCAGGCAAATCTCTGCCTGGATTTAAAGACCTTCCACTGGTGGTTAAACCCTTCAACATCTGTGGGAGCAGCTGCACAGGGCTAGTGGCAATGAAAAGCAGCACATGCTGCAAATACTGAGAGAAACTCCACAAGACCTTCAGTACCTTACACTGTACTGAGCTTCACGCCATCTATCTCAACAAGCTCCGAAGTCAGATATGGTCCACTTCCCAGCCGTATCATGCTATGCCGTAAAGGCAATTCCTATGCAAATGTTGGATATTCTCATCTGTACGATCCAACTGTAAAATAGATTATTTTGGTGTAACAATAGAGGGTATCAACTCTAGTAATTACTCTCCACTCCAGTTTTCTTTGCTCTTCTGTTTTTTTGAGGTCTGTGTCAATGTATTATTTCCCTTTTTACTACTGACAACTAAGTCACTAGACTCAGGATTAATGACATCTTTCCCTCATTTTATTTTTCTTCCCATTTACCAACTTCTCATTTTCATAATATTATCAAAAAAAAAAAAAAAAATTAGCCTGGTACCCAGACCCGCAGCAGTGTCAGAGCTAGAAGGATTGCTGTTGTGTGTGCCCTTTTATTTTTGGAGAGGAGGAAAGTAAGAGGACAAATAATGGCAAATATGTGGATGGTACCCTGGAAAAGAGTCTATATCCCTGTGTTTGGGAGAAACCTTGTGACTGTGAAGGCGTGACCTGGGTGCCAAAGCATCACTCTGTCTCTGCTGGTATGTGTCATCCCTCACTGCCTGGAATGAAAAGGGCAGCAATGAAGAACAATTTCCATGAGAAGGGACCTTCTTCCACTTTCGTACGCCTCCGCACTTTCCTACCCAAAGTCTTCCTTCCTCTCTTGGGGCAAACTGAAAATGCTCAGGCAGTTGTTCACGATTTCCAAACGCTGGTCTGGCAGCTGGCGTACATGCGGGGCTATCGGATGGTGGCCCAGTTCCCTGCCCTGCAGCATATTTCTGCTGTGCCTATTGAGCGAGGATATGAATTCCAGCATAGAAGGGGATTATGAGGTGATATTAGAGAAAAGGGTCGATGGGACATTATATACATAACAATACTTCCAATAGCCTTGGCCAGCTTGCTCTTGCCAATGCTCTTTCATTGACGTTATTGAAGATAATTCTCAGTCCAGTGCAATATCCTGCGGGCAGATAACTAGAGAGGATCTATAACATCGCTCTTTGGAGAACAGGTATTGACACTTTCATAACTGTATTTTTCACAGAGGCTTTCTGCATCTGCATGAAAGGTCATAAAATGAGACACGCAAGTACAATCACAGACCTCACGATTTTAGACTGAATTAAATTTATGATTTAGAGTCTGATTTGCATGTGAGAGATAATGCTATCTCCTTCACCAGAGGGTTAGACTTCTCTTCTTATGGATGGTCTTCTGATAGGGACCAGGAGATTTAGGAATGAAAGAACATTTTCTTTTTGTATTTTTTTTTCCATATGAAGGAAATGTCCTCAGGATTGGCAATATTTATGTGTTTCTCTTATTTCAGAGAGTCTAATATAACAAATAAAAGGACCTATGAAGTTATCACATGCAGCTAGAGGGGTAGATGGCGTATACACTGGTTTGATATTCAAACATGTTTTCCTGGCTGACTTGTAGATAAAATAAAGAAAATGCTTTTATTAGTGTCATGTTTTTAAATTTGTCATTAAATGCCCTGTTTTCACATTCTGGGGGTAAACAACAGCTGCAGATATTCAGCTAATTGATTCTGAGCTTTAACTTCCTACAGAAAAGGTTACCTTTTGCCATTTGGGGAAAAAAGGAGAGCGCTCTTACTACCTGCTTTAGTTTTGTTTGGAGTCAAGAAAGCCACGCTTTGCTATAGAGGTATGCAGAACAGTGTGCTATAAAGATTTTATGAGTTTGAGCTTTGGAATACCGTCTTACTCATAAGTGGTGAAGTCATGAGCAAATCGTGGGTGAGATTCCATCCTTTGAGGGAATACAGAAAGCCGGTGCTCAGCAGTGTCTGATGGGATCAGATCCCAGTGCCTTCAGGAACAGGGCTTTGCCAATCACATATTCAATATTGGCAACACACACCCACACATATGAAAATATATGGGTTTTATATATAAATACAATATATTAGTTATATATTTATATACACATATATGAGAATATACATGTGAACACTCATACCTGTTTATACAGTGTGTTCTTTTACCTCTCTTAATTGACAGAATGTAAATCTTTTAATTAGCAGGACCAGGATTGTGTCTGTCAGGTGTTTGACAGGGGGAAACAAATAGATAATATATATTCATATACTAGATATTATTTGATATAGTAACTATATTATATAAAATATTATCTACTATATAATTACATATCACATATTATGCAATATATAATACATATCATATAACATGTACATGCATATATATGAATGTACATACATCTATCTATACCGAGTGTGTTCTTTTAACTCTCTAAATGAACAGAATTTAACTCTTAATTAGTGGGAACAGAATGTTGTCTTTCGTGTATTTGGTAGAAGCACCTTTCCTGCACTTGGTAATGGCAACATATATACGTCCATATACATATACATACATATGTAAAAATGACTTTATTAAAATATATATACAC
>NW_009626842.1:0-8989 GCF_000690535.1 Cariama cristata
ATCTCTACATGTTACTGGCTTGAGTTTGGGCCTGTTGGTGATAACTGAAAATTATGACTGCAGCTGACTGCCTAGTGTTTTATACAGATTCATTTGATGGTTCATAGAATCATAGAAAATATTCTACAAGGGACTTTGGAAAAGAGGTAGTTCATCCTCTTGTCTGTGGCAGAATCACCAAAGTATACCATGGTGGCTCCTACATGCTTAAAACTCAGAAAGTAAGTAAGTTGTCCAATTATTCTAATCACTTTACTTCAGAGCTCTTAATGTTAAGAACATTTTTTCCAAACATTTAAACTTAATTTTCCCTTACTTCAGTTTGATAATTTTGTTCTTAAACTATCTCTAGTGAAAATAGGGATTTATTATTTATCATCATAGCAGAGTAGGCCACTTGGACATGTATCAAAAATCAACACAACCAGTTTTGATGGGTCTCAACATATTTGAAGAACGAATCTAATCTAATGGTTCTGGAAATAGAATAGATTCCTCAGTAGCAGAGGTTCTACCTCAAAGTTGGATGAGGCTAGATGTACAGGGTGATATGGAAATGCCATCATATGATGATCACAAGCATTGCAGCTTTTGAGAAGAGCTCAGTCTCTAGGATTATAATTCCAGGATTATTTTGCAGAATTTGTTACTGGACACCTCTTTCATTGCAGTTTGATTTAGTAATCTAATACAAACATTTTGGGCAGAAAATCTGAAGTATTTCTTACCTAGTGCCCCAGTATCTTGATTTTCTTGGACACAGATATTACATGCAGAGTAGAAGACAAGGGTCTGGCTTTCTGGGATATGCTGTATGTAACGTGTTTATGTTTCACAAATGACTCAGGTACATGTGGTCACTCTGAATGCAGCTGGGCACGCTCAGCCACTGCAGTACTGCTTATGTGTTAATCTGCATAAGAGCAGTGGCTAGGTGGGCATTTTTTGGAAGTCTAGAAGCCAAAATAAAATGCCAAATACAGTATGAAAACAGCTGTATTGTGCCAGACTAAAAATTATCCTCTAAAATGTTCTGCCTCCAACAGTGAGCATAAAAGTCTGGCAAGAGGGATGAGTAGAAGAATGGAGCAATATTATAAAGTACAATTCCAAAGTCCAGCACTAAGAAGCCCAAGTACTTCCTGGGCCAAAACCTGGTGTCTTGTATTAATAGTTCTCAGTGGACAAGCTGAGACATCTGTCCAAAGCTCACTGAAGTCCTTTATGGCAAAATAAATTACAAGTTTGGGGAAAATCTAATACATAAAAGGCTTAATCTCAAGCAGAATACCTGTCACATAAGTGCTGAGGAAAAGTCTGCTCTCACATCTGGTCCTGTGTGTCACATGCAGTTTTCAACAATGGTTGTGCTTGCAGGGTGCCACCTGACAGTTTTCACTTGATTTTTGTCACAAGTGAATTTTCATCCTTAGTACTTGGTATATGTAGGACATGGTGTTAGAAACCCCAAGCTGTATTGCATTTCAAGTGCAATGAGGAAAAACTGTATTTGTGTCAGGGCTTAGATGAGAAGTTTAGGGAAAATGTTACAAGAGTGAAAGGGAAGAAACACATGATTGCTGCAGGTGACTTAAACTCAGTCACAGTCAGTTTCTGACTGTGAATAGGATTTGCCTGACATTCTACATCTGTACATGTAATCAGAGCCAAGTTTGTTGTAACTTTAATTAGAAGAATAGTTAAGACACTAGAGCAGTCAGGGGAGCAAAGGGCCTACCATTGCTTCGGGATAACTGACTTCCTCAAGCTGGAGGCCCAGGCATTCGTTTACAACTCCATGGTGGTTTTCAGTACGAATATAGGCTGAATCTTGCTGCAGGATTTTGTATTGAAGTACTTTAACTGTCCTGACACTGTACCTTCCCACTGCACCTCCCAATTACCATAGAAATGTAATAATTATGGGTATCAGCAAGACTTTCTCTCACACTGTATCATTCACCTCTGAGCATTTAAAAAGCAATCAGTTAAATAAATGAATGGATTAAATCTTATCCATCTCTGTCAGGCAAAGGATACAGTACTTATTTAATAGGATAAGCAGAGTTATATCTCTTCTTCCAAAGCTAGAATCTTTTAGCTTAATCTATATTTACGTGAGCATAAACTGTACGTTATATCAGTAGCACTCAGTACGTCAAACTGGCTGATCGTAAGGAAGAGAAAGAGGCTGACCCTTCTTTTACAAGATTGCCAGTATCTCTATTCTATTTCATCACTGAAATAAGATCCAGTCAAAGACCAGCATAGGTCATGTATTGGCCAGCAATTAAGAAAAGAGATGAAGACTATAAATAACAATAAACATATTATATCATATCATATCCTTTCCTTCTGTTTCCCTTTCCTTGAGTGAACCATGGAAACGGAAAGGAGAAAAAAATAATGTCATTTGCAACTTATCTTGTGCATGGTTGTTATAATAGCCAGGCTATCCTCACAATGCATATTTAACTTTTGAATCTAATTTGCATGTTTACTAGTAAGTATATAGGTAGTTTCAGGGGAGCCAAGGGTTACCAAAACACTGCAGCATCACTGGATCTCTGTGTCATGTTCTATATAGAACCAGAAATTAGAGTCTTAAGTTTGTGGCATTAATGACAGTGCACTGCAGATATCAGTCATGCAAGCTCCCTCAGTGAACCATTTATGAATTTTGTTGTTTGGGGGCATCAACACAGGTGAAAGAAGGAAGAAATCATAGGGAATTACCATAACTGGACAAGAAATATACTGCACATAGTTCAGTATAAGAGTAAATTGAAAAATTGTATTTGAAGAATGCGTTTTTTGAGCTCACACTTTTAGTGCAAATTTTAAAATTAAAAATACCTCATGTGAATAATTAGGTCATGATTTTTATTTACACCCACTACTGTAATTTTTAATGTGATTTGTTAGAAATATTGCCTGAAAGGTCCCGGCCTATTGACCCTAATATCTAGAAGGTGTTTATTGAGGTTTTTTTTCCAAGATTCTGCTGTTCTTGGACTAGTCTTTGTACAATCGAATATAAATAAAATAGTTTTTTCAAGTAGTTAATAGTATCTGAAGCCTACTGGTATGGATACTAGAAGACCAAGCTCAAAACATTTTGATTATCTTGAATAGATTATTTCAGTACAATTTGGAAAGAATGTTAAATTGTATGTACAGAGTCCTAATAAGGCAGTTTGTTTTCTGAGTGCTCTCGCAACATGTTAAAAAAATCAAAAAGATAAAAGAGAAACCTAAAGTACTCATACAATTTTGTGATGTACATTTTGGAAACATAGGGAACTGAGACTTCAAGAGTATTTCTAATGCAAGAAAGTATACAAATTAGCTGCACATCATGAAAATAATGAAGTAGAGAGATTAATTTTTCATCCCAGACACACCTCACTGAGTAAGACAAATTCCTGCATGTACAACATTGAATGTAATCTGTTTTTTCAGCTATTTATAGTTAGGAAAAAAGTGCAGATTCAGGTGTAGACTAGAGTTTGGCCTTTTCCCAGGCTTCTGTGAAGACTGTTAGCAAATGAAAAGGTTAAAAGTTCATTAAGCACTTAGTAAAACAGTTTCGTAATCAAAAAATCATATAACATACTTAAACCAAGCCACTGAATAGTTTGGATGGTAAAATAGTATATCTGGAGTTTGTATGAATGGCTACACCAAAAGTACACACACTTTACATTTCAGTAGTAATAAAGAACCTGTAATAACTTGATTCTTCATTTACTACATTATCGCAAGACAAATATAGAGTCTGAGCTTTTATGTATAGACTCTGTTTTCTTCCACTGTGGTACACTGGGGTACTTTCCGTTTCTTTTTTTTTTCAGATATTCTGATTCTTACAGCCTCATATTTAGACAATGGTCTAATAGGACATGTATTTCTGATGCCACCGCCAGCATATCCATCTATTAAATTGTATGAGTTGTTATTTTGCATTAATGAAATAGTATACAGTGGCATCACTAAAGGTCCGAGTAAGGAATTTCAGGAGTGCAAATTCTCATTTACACTGCAGTAACTTCGAGATCAGTGCTCTGATATCTTGAGGCTTAGTCATGGTTCCTTTATTTTGCCTTTCACAGAAGTATATTTTCTTTAGAGTGTTGGGGTGGGCAAAGGACATACTACATTTTTTTCAAGGATTAGTGAGTGAAAAGACATCAATCAGGTATCTGAGATTCACCGTGCTTCACTAGAAAATGCGAAACCTACTTGGAGAAAGCTTCTATATAGTTAAACATGAGGTTCAAATATTTGAGGAGGTAAGCATAACTATAAATCACAATCTGATAGATTCAAAGCCAATTAATTTTTCATATTCTATTTCTTGCTTAAAACATCATGGAAAACAACTTTTTTTTGCATGTGGTTGTTACTTGCAGTGGCACTAAAGTGGTTTCAGTCAATGTGCTGAAAAATTTTTTTTTCTGAAAAATAGCATCTGTAATCACACATTGACTAGCTGCAGTACAAAATGTGTTTGTGTTGTGTGTTGTACTTTTCTTTCTCTAATTTAATAGGAAATTAAGGCAATGAATTCTGTCCCACAATCTAACTTAATAGAGTAAATAATGATACTTGATACTTCAAAAGAGGGGCTGTCTTCATGCATTAGTTTCAAGATCACTCCTTGATGCAATTAGGACTGATTTTGTGCATAGAGACAATCAGTTTCAATAGGGGCATGAATTACAAAGTTGTGCTTATACACTGATATTCTTGCTCCACTAAAGCTTACTGACCTTTAGTGAACTTTATAACCTGAAATCCCTTGAGTGAAGTCTTATATAAAATGTAACTATTTTTCCATATCTAAAGTTTACTTTAAAAATGTGAGTACATGTTCTTCTTCCTAAACCCCTTCACTCTTTCATCAAATGTGCTTGCTTTAAATTCCTTGCTTTTGCCACTGTATAAACTAGGTGGATTTGAACACTTACAGGAAGAATCTAAAGCATTTGGTTGTTATTAGGGCAGAGATAGCTGACTCACACATGCAAAAAATTAAAGAAACTTACAAATGTTCAAGTGATTTTTGTTTGTTTTGGGGCCATACAGCACCAAACCACATCCTGTAGTACAATGGATCTTTTCGCTTTTTATTTTTATTGTGCAGTATCATTTCAGGTTAGTAAAAAAAACAAGGACAATACTCTTATTCTCTGTTCCTCACATTTTATTATTTTTATTTAAATATAACATATTATACATTATTGCTCAGTGATTTTTGTTTCTCTTTTCTTTTTTAAATCTATCCCCATTTTCCTTTTGCTTAGGAGTCTGTTATGTTGAGAATGACAGAAAACAGAGCTTATGGTTGACGATCTATGATACGCTACATAGAGTGTCTGCAGTTCACTCCCACTACAGTGGGTATTAACAGTATACCAAACACACAGGAATCATTGACTCCTTCAAGGTTTTTTTTTTATTTTGGTTAACTTTCAGAAACCACTATTCACGTCACAAATGGCTCTTGACTCACTTTGGAAAAGTGATATTTCCTGATTTTGGCCTCTGAGCAGCATGGTGTTTTGAGTACTATGATAATATTTATGCATCATCCCCTCTGATAAAGTCACTTAAGAGAATTTCATTTGTACCCTAAATGTTCTTTAAGTGATCATCCAATATTGCATTTGTCCAACCTCACATTGAATATTCACTGTGGGTGGTCCATTATGTCTTGTCAGTTTTAATTATCGATTATAAATTTAAACAACAGAAACTCATTTTTATCATGGTAGTTAAGTTTTGCCATAACCTGCAATTACATTTAAAATCTGAAATTCTTATTTCCCTTTCTAGAAAAATCTCATTTGTGAAGAAGAAAGCTGGAGATAAAGTACCATGAAATACAATGCCAGCTATCAGCTAAAATGTTGTCTCCCAGTGAATTCCTGGTTTTAAAACAGTTGCCTTTACTTAAGGACAGGAAATACCATCTGGCCATTTTGTATTTTATGGGAAAGCTATTATTTTTTGCCTTTTTTTTAAAAGCAGCGAATATTTAAATAACAGATTAGGATTGAAGTGCTGGTTAAACATTGACTTAAATAAGTTATAGAAGATTCCAACACCACCAGCCTTTATAGAGGTTAAACATTCTCAAGAAGACACATTAAGCAAGGATCTCCTTTGTACCAAAATACAGTTTCCAAACAATAAAAATAAAATCAACTTTTTCACAACAAGAAATATTGAAGATAACACTGCAGCATCAATATAATCCCATAGTTACTTAAAGTATTTAGGACAAAATAATATTACACTACTTTTGTTTCTTACTAAAGACACTGCAAAGGCTTATTTATTTAGTGGAATACAATGTTAAGACAGTGGTACAAATGGATGTACTGTTTTCTATTTATCTGCTCTAACAAAATGAATCTCAATATGGTTACATTGGTGAACTATCCAGAGCCCTCTAAAATTATGGAGTAAAGCAAAACATAAAACAAAACTTATGTAGCTTTAATTGAACTGACTTCATATTATGCTTAACTTTATTATACTGCAGTTGCTCAAGTTAAGCCATGGGACTAGTAACACTTCATAAAAATGTGCTGGATATTATGTATTTTGAGCCTTCAGTTACTATGATGGATATGAAAGGCATGCTAAAGTTGGATACCAGCACAGCTTTTTGGTTGGATCTCATTTATAATACACATGTGAGTAATAATCTCTGATAAAGGCATGAACATGATTTTGGATCTCCTGTCCCTCAGTCCTTACTTAGGTACTGCTCCCACCACATGCACGTGGGATTCTACAACCTGGTAACAAGGACAAATGTGCTCAATGGGTGTATTAATTGAATAAGGAGTGCAGGGCTGTGTTGCCGCCTTACTTATCTTCCAGAGGCCAAGTTTTACACTTGAGAATTGCACACTGTTTAATTTTAACATTTGCAATCTCAGTGACTTTAACAGGGCTGTCCACATCTAGGTTCCAGCCCAATACTTGCTGTAGAATATCGCACTGATTGCAATGCATTTGATCTTAGTTCCAAATTGAAATCAAAGTCAGAAGAATCTGCACAAAGATGCATTGATACCCAAGGACGGATGTGGCCCCTTCTCTCAACTTCAAAATAGCAGAAAGACCCTTTGAACAAAGTATTTCTTGAAATTTGTTCTTCAGTGTTGGTAAGTAAAAAAATTTCTCCAACATAAAGACATCCAATACCATAAATCCAAGCACTGCTTGTTTGGTCTTTTTGCCTAAGTGCAAGACAGTTTAGATAAAAAATGGATTATACGCACTAACTTCTGCCTTTAAAGCCTTGTCTAATACCTATTCTCAGAATATGTCCGAGATTTTGACATTTTAACCTATCAAACTTTGTGTGAAGTACTGAGAAAAAGGGCAAATAACGAAGAAGAAAAGGAGGAAAACATTTCAAATCAAAAAGATATTTAACATCCTATTAAATAAATAACTTAGAGAGAAAGAAGAAGAAATGAATTTAGAACATACAAGCAAACCATACTATTCATTTTGTTAGAACAGTTTTACACTACTTTGCTTATATTCCTTAATCCTATCCATTCTTCCACAAGGCTTCTCCAGAAATTCCATTATTTGTGCATATGACCCAAGTGCTTCCAGTAAATGCTTGCATATCTAACTGTTCATCGGATCATTAGGCTTGAACAAGCAATTAAGGTCTTTGATATGAGTTAGTATTCCATAAATAACTTTCCCCATGAAGATCATTCAACAGATTGTTCTGTTGCAGAGACAAAAAAAAATTGTTCACACTGGCAGTAACTTCCATCCCATTTGATCCAGCTTGTATCTTGATTATAAGATATGACAACAAACTAAATAAAAGTATTTCATGTGCCAGCAACGAGTACAAAACCTTCAAAGGCTTCCCCACTCTCTTTTCAAACAAGCAGATGTCTGCACTATTTCTTTGCATTTAGTTTTCAAGAAGATTACCACATATTCTTGACACAAAAGCCTTTGGTTCAGTTGCATCAATAAAACAGTTCCTTCATCTATGACATTACTACCATTGGAAGAAAGTGAGCTGAAGTGTTTTTCCTTCTTGTTTTCTGTCCTCTCTTTGTGGCTCCCCTTCCATTCAGGGCCACAAACATTTGCCTTCCATTGTGCTTCCAATTTAAGGATGCATATGTGTTATAACCATTTTCTTCTATTCTTTCCTTCAATTTGCAATCACTGTTAAACTCCTTCTGTTAAAAGAAGAAAACAAATACACAAATTCAGAATAAACATGTTCTTTCAGAGCTGCAGCATACTGAAGGTAAATTGTTTCTAAAAAGGTTTTGGAAGATTTCAGTGTTCTGTATGTGACACCCTTTTAGGATTCTACAGTGCATTTAATGAGAAGTTTCACTGTGTCCACAGCATTTAAAGCAACATCAGTTAAACTGCAAAAAGTGAAACCAACAAAATAATCAATTATTCAGTGCATAATTATAGCAGTGAAATGATACAATTCACTCATAGCTGAAATTAAACTTCTCTGTGTTGGAATATGGCAGCAATATTAAATCAAATTCTCAGTCATAAACTCAAAGTATGAGGTAGCTATCTTCAAATCATTCATCATATTTCAGTTCTAACAAATACAATCCTTAAGTATCTTGAATGAGATTATTGATACCATATGTTAAACAAATATGCATGGCATAGGCCTACTTCTTATTTAAAGTAAGATCCTCTATACCACAGTGGCCTTTTTTGGGCTTTTTTGGATAGGTAAAAGTCACTGTTACACTGCTGCTACAAATGATGTGAGGCCTGTCTACTTTGCTGACCTGAAGAGGGACTTAGCCTAAAAAAGAATCACATATGATCCTGTATCTTATTGACTAAATAAACTTGAAAGCAACATTGTGTATGGTACTAGGGATTAAGGTTTTCTGTTTTTAAAGGAGAACGGGTTGTCAGTTTGTTAGAAAGAATAAAAAATACAAGCATG